>NC_053022.1:137927856-138078412 GCF_003073215.2 Triticum urartu
ATCCTAATCTCGAAATACGCCAACCCAACATCTACCTTTGGAGACACCTGTAATGCTCCTTTATAATCACCCAGTTACGTTGTGACGTTTGGTAGCACCCAAAGTGTTCCTCCGGCAAACGGGAGTTGCATAATCTCATAGTCATAGGAACATGTATAAGTCATGAAGAAAGCAATAGCAACATACTAAACGATCGGGTGCTAAGCTAATGGAACGGGTCATGTCAATCAGATCATTCAACTAATGATGTGACCTCGTTAATCAAATAACAACTCATTGTTCATGGTCAGGAAACATAACCATCTTTGATTAACGAGCTAGTCAATTAGAGGCATACTAGTGACACTTTGTTTGTCTATGTATTCACACATGTATTATGTTTCCGGTTAATACAATTCCAGCATGAATAATAAACATTTATCATGATTATAAGGAAATAAATAATAACTTTATTATTGCCTCTAGGGCATATTTCCTTCAGGTGTGTCCTGAGAACTGAACGCCAGACGACGCCTGTTGCAATTGGATTTCTCTGCCGTACCAGCTAGATCGCGGTCGTCTTGGTTGGGTTCTTGAGAAAGAGGCCCGCAGAACTCGTCAGCATACCCATGTTCGGCAAAGTACTTATCAACTTTGGTAAATGTAACGTCGTCGTTGTCGTCGCCGGCCGGATCCTGTGCCATAGGGCTATCCGGATCCTGTGCCATAGGGATGTCCGGCAGGTCCGGTAGTGTTGCGGCGTTCTTGCCATGGCTTGGCGCCGGCACGACTGGCGGTCTTGTCTGTGGGGTGGTGTCCCCCGCCCCCAAACGAATCTGGCTCTTCGGCCAAAGCAGGGGCTAGTTTACGCAGGTGCTGAGGGTCATCTCATCTTCTTCGTCGGCCCCAGCGGGCCGAATCGGAGGTAACAGCTCGTCGCAGCCTGGCAGCACCCGAACCACTTCAACCCTATACATTGTGGGTGGCATCGGATTACCGTGGAACATGGGGTTGCCCGGTTGAACGATTCTGCCCTTGGCGACATCGACCAACTCGGCGCCCACGAAGTGCAGAAGAGTGCAAGGAACGTCGGCGGTGCCCTGCGAAAACATGTACAGGGCGTCAGGGATGCCCAGTCAAAGGCAAGGAGATGAAGTCATCGGCCGAGAGGCTTGGTTACCGTGATGCCGTCGAGCTCGGCTAATGTCGAGGCACCGCCAATGGCGGGCGTGCAACTGACGAAGGGGGCGCTTGCTGGCGAGGTGCCGGCCGGCGTACACCCGGGTGCATTAAGCTCCAATGCCCGTGCCGGCGCCGGAGACACGAATACCGCCTTCACCGGAGACACCAATGGCGCCACCGCCGGAGACACCAATGGCGCCGCCTGCGCGTTGTGCGAGTTGCTGGCCGTGAAGCTGGGAACCGGGGGAGGCCCCTGTTGGCCGCCCGCAATCCACGTCGTCAGCCCATGAATCAACGTAGGCACCATGGCGTTGAGCGTCGTTCCAAGTTGTTGTTGCACTTGCTCTTGGACAAGCTCCGGAATCCGCGCCACTTGTGCCTTGAGTTCTTCAACCTCGCGCGTCTGGCTTTCCGAGCTGGTCTTTTTCTCCTTCCGCACACCAGCGGTATAGTATGACCCCCATTTTGTGGACAAGCCTTTGCCGGCCACACGACCAGCTGATGTCGGCTTAGTGAGCTTATCCTTGTTTTTCATTACGTTCAACGCCCTATTTAAAGGGGTGTCAAAAGGGGAGCTCTTAGATGACCCCGCGCTACTGCTTTCAGTGTCCTGCGAAAGGAACGTGAACCATTTAGAAATATTGGGGATTAATTAGAGTGCAACCATATGGAGCTAATTACGCGGGGGTGTATTCCTTACCAGAAGAAGCTCAAGCGCCCTGGTCTTCGGATCCGTGGTAAGCTCCTTTGTTATCGGGTCCTCCTTGTACCGGGCCCTGACATAGTTCCTGGTCTGCTTGTCACCGCTGTATTTCTCGAAGCGGGGCGGTAGGCCTTGCTCGGCACGCTCCGCGTCCTCCTTGTCCCATATAGGCTCCGCCACTCTGTAACCGCCGGGACCGAGTTTGTGTTCCCCTAAGTTCAACTCCCGCATTTCTTTCCCCCACTGACTTGATTCGGAGGTTGCACTGCTCTCGCACTTGATCTTGAACTCCTTGTACTCATCTTCGCTCATCAAAGGATATTTCGCCTTGATCTTCTCATAACTATCACCTTTATCAATCATTCTCTTCACCGCGCTTTTCCATGTAGACAGGGCCGTGCTCATCTTCGTGAGGGCGGCACTGTTCACTTTATTCCCTGAGAGGCGTGTGTTTTCAAATTCGGCGGGGAACTTGTATCGTTCGTGCAGCTTCATGAAGAGGAGGTTGCGCAAATTCCCTCGGTCCTTATGCCTAAGGTTCTCGGTGTTGATCGAGACGGTGCTCCGGAGAATGCACCTGAGCTGAAGCGAGTACCCCTTGACTATATGTTTGGGCTCCGTTGGATTCCCGTCGGAGTCCACTTGAGTGAATTCCTCCTTGAGGGTGCGGAGCGCATTCGGGCGCCGGTCCTTCCTTTGCTTCTTCGGTTGGCTGCCATCTGTGTGTGCGCCGCCATCATCAGTGGTGGCATCCTCGGCAGCACCATCAGTGGTGTCATCCCCGACGCTACTAGGGGTTGTGTAATCAGGATCGGTATCTTCCGCGGCGTCCTCATAGCGGTGAGGTTGTTCCTCCATCTACTGGGACAGCTCCCAGAATTGCTTGCCGCCCGAACCACCGGCCTCATCATTGTGGGCCATGTTTTGCTCTAAATAGGAAAAAAGTTTGGTCAAAAAGTTGGTTATTGTCAAGGAACAAGATCATGGTCTCATCATTTAGGGTTTGTCGACACCGAGGCACCCTAAAAGCCTAAGCTTTCATCATTTAGGGTTTGTCGACGTCGAGGCACCCTAAAAGCCTAAGCGTACATCATTTAGGTTCTCATCGACACCGAGGCATCCGGGGCAGCCAAGTTAAGTTTTCATCATTTAGGGTTTATCGATGCCGAGGCACCCTAGGTTGGGCCTAATCACTAGGCACTAATCACTTGGCTCTATTGCCACCTATGTTGGGTTTATCATCTAGGGTTTATCGATGCTAAGGAGAATTCTAAGTTGGGCCTAATCACTTGGCTCTATTGCCACCTATGGTTTAATGCAGGAAGAATAAAGGGGCAGTTGATCCTACTTAATTAAGTACTAAGATACCCCGGCCCATGCATTATCGCAAGTACCCCATATGTCCTATTTTTAGCAAAGTCATGCTAAAATTCACGGAAAATTTCAGCATGACCTTTGCTGAAAATAGGACATATGGAGTACCCGAATTTGCCGGAACGGAAGTTAATCGACATTCCGACAAACTCAAGGGCCTCTCGGGGTACCTGCAAATTCATCACGACACGATGGTCGGAGACAAAACCCAGCAAACTAGCACCACAATGTGCCTCTACTTTCATATGGATGAAAAGGCCACAGACCATATGGTCCTCTGCTTTCATATGGACAAAAATCAGCTCAACTTATGTGAGCTTCCATTCCAGATCTAATAGCAGCAAGTTGTTCACTTGTAGCTCAACTTATGTGAGCTGCCTTCAAGAAAAGAAATCTGCAGTGGCACATCTGCTCTCTGAATACATGGGCAAGAAACAAAACAACACCTAGTACCATCCATCTGCTATGGCCGTATGATGCAGTTTAACTAAGCACTAACAGGTAATTATATAACAGAAAACTTGGCGCGTACGTGTCACTTAGCTTGGGCAAGCAACATACCTCGTCCTCTTGGTTAGTCCAAACAAGCTGTATGCTGAGCCTCAACTCACCACCTGCACATTTTACAGCACCCATGAAATGAAAAACTAAACATAATTGTCAACCAACAAAACCAAAACACAAACAGGACTTCAAATTTTCACGATCAGGAAGAAAAACAGGGTTTTCAACTACTATATTCAGTTTCATGGCATCAGTTGAACAGTTGAAAAAGAACAAGCTTCATTTAAATATCTTGCTGCTAACAAACATAACTAATGTCAGTACTCAAAAAATAGAGTGACCACACAGGGAACAAACAAACTATTCACTTTTTATTTCTTCAGAATTGGACCAGACAGAGAACAACTCCTTGGAAGCAAACTTATATGAAAAGGTTCAGCAACTTGAAACGTAACTCTTATATGAAAATCTTCTATATGATCAAGTAAGCAGAGCACATGTATATACCTGTATCACTATCTTGGAGCCAACAAACGCCTCAATTTTTCTCCAACCGTGATCGAACCTGATCGCCTATGCTTCTTCTTTCACTCTCCTGCATAAAGTTATTATTACTACCTAGGAGGAATTATATGCTTGTTTACCACTACTAATACCATTTTTTAATATAATCTTCATTCTCCTGCTATTTCTTTTCTTACAAGTGTTGATGCCATAGTGTCTCAGGTTCTTCCTAGTTAAAACATGTGATTTTGAGAAGGAATTTGCCCAATTTTCGCAGGGAGACAAAACTTAGCTAAAAATTTGATATAACAAGTAGTCCATGAAATTATATTTCCTCTAGGCAAAGTAGAAGATATTATTTTGTTTTTCCTCTAAGGTAAAGGAAATAGCCATCACTTTGAAGTGTCTAATAGATGAAATAATGCATGAGTTAGAAAGATATGTGCAAGTGTCTGAAGGCATCCTGTGAAGCAGAGCTTCCAAATTGATCTTCTTGAAACATTGTTACTAAGTAAGGCTTAATTTCATATTTCTGCAAACTAAGGTAAACCAATTATTACATGCATAAATTTCTCATTTGGAGAAGCCAAGTATCAAAGGTTTCGAACCATGAGAATTTATTGCATTTTTCGGTGACAACACGGCTAGGAAAAAAAGACTCTGATACAGAGACTAATGACGCGATGCCCCCCTCCCTTAGAGGCATTATCACAAACACCTATCAAGCACAATCCTTTCACATGTAAACTTGAGCATGCTCTGGAAAAATCACGCAGCAAGCAAAAAATTGAACAAAGGATGCAAGAGGAAGGAGGGAGGGGGGATGAGGGAAGAGGGAGGAAGGACGAAGGAGTGGTGGCTACCTGCCTACGGACTGGTCGTCGGCGTAGCTCCGGGCGGCAGCGTTGCTGGGCAGGAGCGCCTGCTCCAGGGAGGGGGGCGCCGCTGGTGGGAGCGGCTGCTTGATGGGGGGAGGCGCTACTGGGGTCCTGTACCGGAGGCGGGGCAGCGGAGGGTTCGGCCTGCTGGGCGCGCCGCGGCGGCGGGCCGGCAGCGGTGGCTAGGAACCCTAGCTGTTGCGCTCGGGAGGGAGGTTGACGCAGGCGGGGCCGCGGGGGGAGGGGGACGGCGAGGGCGCGGGCGCGGGCGGAGGGGGGACGGTGAGGGAGGTGGTCGGGTGCGGCGGGGGAAGCGAGCACGGACGGGGACGGCGAGCACGGGGGAAGTGGTGGGCGGTGGTGGTCAGGCACGGGTGAGACGAGGCAGGGGAGGGATTAGAGAGAAATGGAGATTGGGGATTTTAGTGTGGGGGGAGGCTTAGCAATGGCGCACCACCCAAACGGGTGAGGCGGGCGCCATAAGTAATTTAATCTAGCCTGACTTGTCAAGTTATATACAACCTAACCCTATCTACAACAGACCCCGCCCACTAGCCCGACTGGTCAATACGCAGCACACACACCAGGAGGTCCTGGGTTTGATTCCCAACAGTAATATTTTTTTTATAAAAACAGTAATAACCTCCCCAGGGGTGCGGGGGGGCGGGTGCTCGTCGGCGGCGGTGGAGCGGGGGAGGGTTGCGGTGGGTCGTCGTCGGCGGTGGAGCTAGCTAGCGGGGGAGGGTGCGGGTGGGATCGAGATCGAGATGGAGGGGGAATCGAGATCGAGATGGAGGGGGATCGAGATCAAGTGTCCTCATGAATTCAAAAAGTGCCCATGAGATTTAAAAATATTCATGATATCAAAAAGTGCCCATGAAATACAATCGAGATATGAGGACTATGATTTAAATACAATCGATCTTAGCTAGCTATCTGTTCACAATCTTCTTGCCCTTCTTTTTCGCAAATGGAGTTCTTCTGTGGAACGGACGTCCTTTAGGTAGGGTGGTCCTGCTTCTTCTTGTGGTGTGTGTTGCTACTTCATCGTCGTCGTCATGTTCGATCTTCGGGTCGCCGTACTTGTCGAAGTCTTGCTCATTGGCTACTCCATCCATTCCGATGATCTTCCTTTTGCCTCTCCTCACGACAACACGACTGGGTTTTGACGGGTCGTTAATGAAGAAGCATTGGTCCACTTGGGAAGCCAGTACCCATGGCTCATTTTTCGCGGTGACGTTTGTGCCCGCGGTCTTGGATTTGGCTTCGGGTATAACCATGGTGGTGAAATACCGGTCTTCTTTTAGGACGTTCTTGGCCCATCTGACACGGAACATCGGGACCTTCTCTCCAGCGTAGCTCAGCTCCCAGATCTCCTCGATCCTTCCGTAGTATCTGTCCTTGTCGTTGCCGGTGTAGGATTCCATCGTTACCCCGGAGTTATGATAACCATCGCTCTTCATGTCCTTGTCCTCAGTGTAGAATGTGTAGCCGTTGGTATCGTACGCCTCATAGGTCATCAGGTTGTGCTCGGCGCCCTGTGACAAGGTGAATATGAGTTGTTCTTCCGCGGAAGAATCCTCATGTAAAGGGTACGACGGAAACTTCTGCTTGAACCAACGCGTGAAATATGAGTTGTGCTCTTTGAGTATATCTCCGTCCGTCCTCTGTTGGCCTCGGTCACTGTACGTCTTCTCAATAAAGGTTTTGTGCTCTACCACCCAAGGATCGACCACGTCTATGTGTTGTAGCGCGACTAGGTTTGCTCTTTCAAAGTCGGCGAGTCGACCCTCGAAGTCGACATGCATTTCGCGGCGACCCTCACGGTGACCCCATCCAGCGAGCCTGCCGAGGTGCCTGTTGACGGGCAGACCAACGGGGTTCTCGATGCCTAGATAATTCGTGCAGTAGGAGATGCACTCTTCGGTCAGAAAGCCCCTGGCTATACTTCCCTCTGGACGTGGCATGTTGCGAACGTATCCTTTGATGACACCATTCATCCTTTCGAACGACATCATGCTGTGCAGGAACTTCGGCCCGAGTTGGATGATATCCTCCACGATATGGACCAGCAGATGCACCATAACGTCGAAGAATGCGGGCGGGAAGTACATCTCAAGCTCGCATAGTATCACCACGATCTCTTCCTGTAGCCTTCTGAGTTGCCTCACGCCAATCGACTTCCGAGAGATGGCGTCGAAAAAGTTGCATAGGCCAAATAGCGTTTCACAGACGTGCGCGTCCATGATCCCACAGATTGCAACTGGAAGTATCTGCGTCATCAGCACGTGACAGTCGTGAGACTTCATCCCGCTGAACTTCTGCTTTGCTGGGTCTAGGTATCTGCTTATCTTCCCCGCATAACCGTAAGGAAGTTTTACTCCTAGGAGGCAGGTGAAAAACTGCTCGATCTCCTCCTGACTTAGAGTGAAGTACGTGGGAGGGTAGTCATTTCCGGTCTTCTTGGACTTTTTGCCTTTGCGACGACTTTCCGTGTCCTGCTTCGCCTCATCATCATCATCATCATTAGCGTGAAGCTCCTGCCTGATGCCCATTGATTTCAAGTCTGCCCTTGCTTTCGGCCCATCTTGGGTCCTCTCTGGCATGTTGAGCAGGGTACCAAGCAGACTCTCGCACACGTTCTTCGTGATATGCATGACATCAAGGCTGTGAGGCACACGGTGGATCTTCCAGTACGGCAAGTCCCAGAAAACAGACCTCGTTTTCCATACCTTCAGCAGCGGCTCTGGCGCCTTTCGCTTCTTTCCCGGCTCTGGCGCCTTTTGCTTCTTTCCCGGCAGTGGGCAGTCTTTCCAATTTTTCAACAACTCGTCTATTTCCTCGCCGCTCCTCGTACATGGGCGTTTTCGGGGTTCGGTTTCACCATCGAACAGATCCTTGCGTTTCCTCCACGGGTCATCGTCGCGAAGCCACCTTCGATGTCCCATGAACACGGTTTTCGAAGACCCGGGATCTCTATCTAGCTGGCGATACGTTGTGTCATCCATGCACCTTACGCATCCAGAAAATCCGTGGACTACCTGCCCCGCGAGATATCCGTAACCGAGATAGTCGTGCACCGTCGTGAGCAGTGCGGCTCTCATAGGGAAATATTCTTTCTCTGCGGCGTCCCACGTATTGGCTGGCGTTTTTCACAGCGTGTCTAGCTCCTCCTTCAGCAGCCCCAGATACAGATTGATGTCGTTCCCTGGTTGTTTCGGCCCTTCAATTAGCATACTCATGTGAATGTACTTCCTCTTCATCCACAACCAGGGGGGAAGGTTGTACATCCACACAAACACAGGCCAGGTGCTATGTGTGCTTCTCTGGCTGCCAAACGGATTGACTCCATCGGTGCTCTCACCCAGCACGATGTTCCTTGGATCCTTCCCAAATTCTGGGTATTCGAAGTTCAACGCTTGCCACTGGCTCGCATCCTTAGGGTGACTCGGCATCTTGTCTTTTTTATTTATCTCCGGATCATTTCTGTCATCTTCCCGTTTCTTCTCCTCCCTATCCGCGTGCCAACGCAGAAGCTTTGCTACCTTAGGGTCCGCGAAATACCGCTGCAGACGAGGAGTGATCGGAAAGTACCACACCGATTTTCGAGGAGCTTTATTCCTCTTCTTGTATCGAGTGACGCCGCACACCGGACATATGGTAGACTCCGCGTGCTCGTCCCGATAAATGATACAATTGTTCATGCACACATGGTATTTCACGTGCGGTAAATCTAGAGGACACACGATTTTCTTCGCCTCCTCGAAACTGGTCGGGCACTTGTTCCCCTTGGGAAGACGTTCGTGCTAGAATGACATGTTCTCGTCGAAGCATGCGTCGGTCATTTTGTATTTTACCTTCATCTCCAGAGCCATGAGCGTTACTTTCAGGCGGGTATCCTCGGGCCTGCATCCTTCATACAATGGAGTAATCGCGTCTATCTCCAGTTGATCCAGCTTGGCTTTCTCTCGGGCGGCAGCTCTTGCGTTATCCGTCTGCTTGAGAAGCAGCTCTTGAATATGAGGGTCCTGCACCCAGCCTCCATCGTCGTCTGCTCCGGCATCTTCATCTTCATGATCATGCCCTTCGTCTTGATCTTCCTCATCATCATGTACGACATCTTCTACATGATGACTGTGTACAGCATCACCGTCGTGATCATGTCCTGGAGATTCTTCGTCTTCTCGCCCGCCCTTGTCGCGGTGGTACTTATCTTGTTGCCCTTCCTCATTTCTTGCCCGGCCCCGGCCATGGACGACTTCATAGTCATCTTCATCACCTTGCCACCGATAGCCATCCATGAAACCACGCAAGAGCAGGTGGTCCCGCACCTGCCCGGAATCCGGGTCCGCAATAAGGCTCTTCAGCTTGCATCTTCGACACGGACATCTTATCTCCGTCTCGGTCTTTTGAAGCATCTCGGCCTTCGCGGAGCTCAAAAACCTATTCACGATGCCTTCAGTCATCGTGCGGACCATGGTCGCCTGCGGGGTAGAGCAAAACGATATTTTAGAACCAAGAAAAAATTTGGCATGACCTTCCCTAAAAATAGGACCAAAAAGAATGCATAGTGCCAAAATTCTCGCCGAAACGGAAATGAATCATAACATTCCGGCAAAATATTGGCAACTATCGCATTTCAAATACCGGTACCTTCAAACACAAACATATATGCAACACCACAAACACATGCAACACCACAAATATACATAGATCTAGCTAGGCCACAAAAAGTGCATGTGCACGTTGTTGGAGCGAGCTAGGGAGAAAAAGTAGATCTACATCATGAAGATAGCTTTCCCCTTACTTACCTATCAAAAAAGGTAATTTCACCACTTAATTTTGATGAATCTATGGTGGAAATGAGGTGAGGAGGAGGCAGCCGAAAGCTTGGAGAAGGAGGTGGAGGGAATGAAGTGGGGAAAGTGAGTGGGTAGGTGTGGGGCTGTCCAAAATATCTTGTTGGGGTCCCAGGTTACTAATGGCGCACCACAAGGAAATGCGCCATTAGTAACCCTGGTTACTAATGGTGCACCTGCAGGTGGTGCGCCATTAGAAGTTTTGTAAAAAAGTAAAAAATATAAATATATACACTAATGGCGCACCGTGTAATAGTGCGCCATTACTAGTTTAAACTAGTAATGGCGCACTGTTAAACGGTGCGCCATTAGTAGTTTTGCAAAAAAAAGAATAAGAAAAAAATTACAGTAATGGCGCACTCTCTGCCTGGTGGGTGCGCCATTACTAGTTAGAACTAGTAATGGCGCATTGTCGACCTGATGCGCCATTAGTATGTATGGAAAAATGGAAAAAAAAAATTAATACTAGTGGCGCACCCTGTTTCTGGTACGCCATTAGTGTCTTCCACACTAATGGCGCATCACCAACAGGTGCGCCATTAGTATATAGTAGTGCCGCGCTACTTCCCTGGTGCGCCATTAGTATCAATCCTATCTATAGACCTTTTTCTAGTAGTGCAAGATAGACTTCACTTCATTAATAAGAACGGCTGGACATTTTTCAAAGAAAAGAATTGAACACTTTGAAGGGTTAATAACTTGCCCCGTCGATGTTGCATAAATGTTCAAGAAACCTTTCACCACTGAAGCCTGCTGAGTGGAAACTCGAAAGAACAGAAATGAATCATCCGCAAATAGCAGATGGGGTATAGGTGGTGCCCTTCGGCAAATTTTTACAGGTACTAAACCCTCCTGCACTATTGCCTTATTAACCAAAGCAGACAAGGCAGCAACAACAAATAAGAATAGAAACGGGGATAATGGATCATCTTGCCTGAGGCCTCTGGATGGAGAAAAAGATTTCAACAGCTTCCCATTGAACTTAACAGAGTGGACGCAAGCCATTACATGAGAAATCCAAAGTTGAGAGAAACCCCACTTAAGGAGGGCCTTCTCCAAAAGTCCCAATCAACACGGTCATAAGCTGGAAAGATCCAACTTATAATCACAGAAATCCGGAGCACCTTCCTGATATAATTAATGCACTCGAAGGCTAATACTGAATTATTAGAAATAAGTTGCCTTAGAATGAATGCACATTGATTTTCAGAAATGAGGTCACCCAAAAAAGGCAGGAGCTTATTAACCAAACACTTTGATGCCACCTTGTAGATCACATTACACGGGCCGATTGGTTGAAAGTCCTTCAAGCAAGCCGGGTGTGGCACCTTCTGGATCAACACAATCGCCGTGTCATTTACACTTGTCGGCATAGACCCTGTTTCAAAAAAAATGCACAACAGGAATAACATCCTCTTTTAGGACTAGCCAATCCCGCTGAAAAAACCACGTCGAGAACCCATCAGGGCCCTGTGCTTTCAACGGCCCTATCTGGAATAGAGCATCAAAAATTTCATTATCAGAAAAAGGCCTCAAGTTTACTATTTATATCATCAATTACCTTGGGTATAATGTAGTCCAGAACCACCGCAGGTTATAGTGTAGGGTCCTTTGTATATAGTACCTCCTTAAATAGGAGGCGGCCACACGTCCATATCAGAGGGGGTAGAACACCAAACTCCATCGTCTTTCTTCAGTCGTTGAATATAATTCCTTCGAGCCTGCCAAACTGCTCTCGTTTGACTTGGTTGAAGGAGGGGGAAAGAAACATATGCCTTGGTACTAGCCATCCTTACATATCAATCTGGTACCATTCGGTGACAGGATCATGGTAACCGTTAAAAAAATCAATGAGAAGTGGTACAATGAAACATAGGCCTTGGTACTAGCCATCCTTACATATCAATCTGGTACCATCCGGTGATAGGATCATGATAACTGTTACAAAAAATCAATGAGAAATGGTACAATGAAAATATACATTAAATCATTATTTATAAGCTGTCCCATGTTGGATGGTTAGACGGCAAGGCGGCCTGGCAGTGGCTTGCAATTATGCCCGCTTTAGGTGTTTAGGCGTCGCTTAGGCATAGAGTGGTTAGTGCTCGTCTTAGATCGCCTTACCACGTTATAAACAATGCAGAAAATGTTCTAAAAAAGATTAGTAACATAATACGGAGGAAAATATGAAGTACTCATGAAATCAAAATGAGAAGAAAGAAATAGAGAAGTGAAAAACAATTACTTCATATGGAAATGATACTACTCGTGAGAATTACGAGTCCGCTGCTGCGATCATGACTTCATGACCTCAGGAGACGACAGGTAGCAGCCGTCGCGAATGACGAGCAGAGCGACGGGAGGAGGATCGGTGGCGCTGGCAGGCGCGCGACGCAGCTCCGACGATCCCCGCCGTCGTTGGCCGACGTTACCAAACCGCCGGCCACCGTGCTCCTCGGCGTCGAGCCGTTTCACCATCTCTCTCCGTTAGGCTGGGCCAGGCTTCGGGCCTCCACACACTTATGCCGATTCCTTCTCGCCCGCAATTAATCTGGGCCGAGAACGGAACTACGGCCCACCTTAGTAATACTGCAGCCCACCAAAAAGAGAACGCGGGGCTCGCCTGCTCGGGCCCAACCAGGACTTCGTCGTTTACTCGCAGGAGTCGCAGTCTTCTCCATCCGGGAAACAAATCCCACCGACCTCGATAGATTGCCTCCTACCCCTCCCCTTCCCCACCTTCCGCCACCAGCCAGCCAGCTCCGGCCAAATCCCGATCGCGATGAACGCGTCGCAGTTCATGGACAAGCAGATCCTCGGGCTCGCGGCGGCGGGCGCGGCATCCTCGCCTCCCTCCGGTGGCAGCGGCGGCGGCGGCCAGCTGTTCGATCTGATGGGCCCCAACCCGCAAGAGGACGACGTGGTGGAGAGCCACGACCTCCACGCGCGCCGCGGCGCCAGTGCCACGGAGGAGGTGATGGTGCCCAGCTACGACTTCCAACCCATCCGCACCCCCGCCGCCGCCGTAGCCCCAGCGGCCCCTGCCCCGGCCGCGGCGAACGCTTGGGGGTCGCTCGACGCCAATGCCGCGTCCCCCAAACATAAGGTAATACTACCTGGCCACCTTCAGTCCGGCACTGCTGTTCATAGATCTGTTCGTCGGCACTAGTATTTGCTAGCTAGTGCTGGTCTGCTCGGTTGTAGAATTCCGTTGTGCCCATAAATCGAATCGATGTGGTTGCCCTTTTGGCACTATATATGATTCAGATAGAAAAGGGAAAAGTAGCCCTAGTAGTTGTGGTTCCGGTGCTTGTGGAAGCTGACGCATATCCATGACAGTATGTCATAGGTTTTTGTACGTACTTTTAGGATGATTGCAGATGCTGCTCTTGCAATGGCTCTACGTTTGCAACTTGTTGCTGATTGATGCTCTTTATGGTCGGCTGCTTACTCCTTCTCATAGTCTTATATGCCTCATATTGATGTACCTAAATCGTCTGATGTTCAACGAATACGGCATCACTTTAGTGGGGGTGTATATAGCTAACTAAATATGGTCTGCCACCTAATCAAGTTACGCAACTTTGCATTTGCGTGCGTGCTTAAGATGTTCCCCGTGCACTTTGGAAGAAAAATGGTAGTGGCACATCATGAATCCATGTCCTTTGGCGCAATTCCATGAGCTGCATTTATGGTAACTATGACAGAAGTGTGCATGTGTGTGATAGTTTTAATCATGGGTTAGAGAGATAGTTAGGCAGCAGCAAACAGTTATCTCCAGAACTGCAGGGATGGACCATTTGGCCATGTCCTTAATTATTCCACCAATCTTAGTGGGCAGTCCAGCTCCAGCATGTTCCATGTTATATTTGTGCATGCAAAGTTATTACTATGTTTTTCAACATTTTTCTTATGCGCACAGTGGTAGGGTGTGCAATATAATTGGCAACTGATTGAGTATAAGAATTAACACAGGCACACAGGGATCTTATGTACCCATTCACCGTATACTTCTGTAGCTGTATGTGATATTAATAACCAATCCAAGAGGTTTTTTAAATTCTTTAGTTGTTGTGATGCATGATTGTTATCACTTCATATCACCTCACTTTTTTCTCTTTCCTTGTGATATATATGTAATTAATATGCTTAATTTCTTTTACCATGCAAAGAGTGCTGCTATGATGGAGCCTCGTGTGCTGAAGAAAGTTAGTCATGAAGAAGAAAGGAGCAACTTCAATGCAGTCACTATAGCAGATATTGATCGCACCATGAAGAAATATGCTGATAACTTGCTACATGCAATGGAAGGTGTAAGCTCCAGACTTGCACAGCTGGAGGGCAGAACACACCATCTTGAGGACTCTGTTGGCGAGTTGAAGTTAACAGTTGGTAACTACAACGGCAGCACTGATGGAAAACTGAGGCAATTTGAGAACACACTGCGGGAGGTAAGCTTTATTCCAACTCCTCTCTGCAAGTGAATATCTTCCCTTGATTCCCTCCTCTCCTTGTTCTTTCTTTTATTGGTAGAGAAAGGATCATGCTTACCTTATCGCAATAACTTGCTTACTGGTTGGGATAATCAAGATGAAAAAGAACTTGGTTTATTATTGAGTAACAATAGTCTTTGTTTTTTCTTTAGCTCATCTATGTATGATGTTTGTCTTATTTAATATTTGATCCTATTTTTTGACTGAAGCTTGTTGGCTGATTTTGTATTTTGTATACAAATAGGAATGTACAGCTCTGAAATCTATTGATTATATACTCCCATCATGTCATAGTGGATTTTATTATTACTGGTCATTTGTCCAGCTAGCTCACATCTTGTTGATAGTTTGCAGTTTATTTGTCTATTTAAGGACTATATTTCATAATTGCCTATAATACATAAGTTTCATCATTAGTTTTCACTTTTGAGTTTCCTTCAGCTCCATTCAAGGGCACAATGGCATGGTGACAAGTGGAATTATTAATATGTTTGTGGCCCCTGTTGCATCTTGTGCATGCTAGTGCGCTTCATGTCTTTCTTCTGCCTTCTTCATCTAGTGTTTTTACATGCCTTCACCTAGTGTGTTGGTAGTTAATCATGAAGAATGTTTCGTACCTTCATATTGTGATGTGATTTTCTGAGACATTGTAGGAAGATTTCTTTTGGTGCTTATCGTACTAATTTGCTACCTGGACACATGTTTGTATTAATTTATTTTGTACTATCGCCAGTGTTTCTTCAGCAGCTAGATTAATTATGTATGCACTACTCGCAGGTTCAAGCAGGTGTGCAGATTTTGCGTGACAAGCAGGAAATTGTTGAGGCCCAGGTTCAACTTACGAAGCTTCAAGTGTCTAAAGCAGAGGATGTTGTTTCAGAAAATGCCAGTGCTGGGCAGGTGGACTCAAGGCAGCAGCCGCCTGCGCCCCAGCCAACTGTTCAACCACAACATCAGGCCTATCCTCCTTCCCAACCAACGGGACTGCCTGCCCTTCCTGCTCCAAATGCGCCCCCTCCACCAATGGTTCACAACCAACCTCCGCCGCAATTCCAAGGTCATTTACCGCATCCTCAAATGCAATCAGTCGCACCTGCTCCATCTGTTCCGACCATATCGCAGGAATCCTACTATCCCCCATCCACACAGACAACAGAGGCTGCACACCAGCAATATCAAGCACCACCAGCTTCGCAGCCACAAGCACCTCCAGCAGCACCACAACATTATCAGCACCCGCCTCAGTATGCTCCATATTCTCAACCTCCGCCGCCTGGAAGTGTTAACCCCCAAACTCCAGCCGCACCCTTGCCCCATCAGCCAGAAGAAGCAGCACCTTATGGGCCTCCTGCTCAGAGCTACCCACTGAATGTCCGCCCGCCGTCCCCTTACATGCCACCACCCAGTGGACCTGTTCCTCCTTTCTATGGGCCAAACCCTGGCATGTACGAGCCTCCAGCAGTCAGGCCTAACTCCGGTCCACCACCGCCCTACAGCGCTGGATACAAGCAGCAGGGAGGAGGCGGTTTTCCTGAGCAGTATGGATACAGCGGGTCTCTGTCTCACCGTGGTAATGCTGGAATGAACTCGCCTTCACCCTTTGCCCCCACTGGCCCCTCCTCGGCTGGAAGTGGCAACTACGGCAAGCTCCCTACAGCTCAAATACTGCCCCAAGCAGCGCCAGTGAGCTCTGCTCCGAGTGCCTCGCCCGGCAACAGGGTGGCGGTCGACGACGTGGTGGACAAGGTTTCAACGATGGGGTTCTCAAAGGAGCAAGTGAGGGCGACTGTGCGCAGGCTGACAGAGAACGGTCAGAATGTGGACCTGAACGTGGTGCTCGACAAGCTGATGAACGACAGTGATGCGCAGCCTGCCCAGAGAGGCTGGTTCGGGCGATAAAAGCCCAGCTGCTAGTCGTGGAGCAGCATGTGTATATGATCGATGAGCGAACACCTATGGAACCAATTCGTGCATTCACGAGGGATTTCTTATTTGTCAGGTTTCTCGTTTGCTGCTACCGTACAGTTAGTGTTAGCTCTTTTGTTAACTAGTGCCCTAGTGATTGCTATCCATTGTCAGTTTGACTAGTGTGTCTGCAAGTGTTATTGTCGTCAAGTACTATTGTTGATGACCTGTGAAACTAGCTCATGGCTGCCTTATCTTTCACGCATCTATACGACGGTGACCTCTCTAACCTCTTCGTGTGGCTGGCGACGTGTGATCACATTTGTCACGGAGTTTTGGCGACAGAGACAAATCGTTAGATCGCTGGCAATGAGCCGTGCACTTTCATCCGAAGTGCTTAGCTCTCGGCTCACCAGGACCACACCTATACGGTTGCAGTTCGCAGGCAACGAGGCCACTGTGCTAGTCACTCACTCACATGGCTTGGCGCCTCGCTACCGGCCGCTGGTCTGTCTGCGTGAGCTGCTGGCGGCATCGCTCCAAAGTCTGCTGCCACCCACCGAGGATCAGCCAACAGAAAACACCTCTTCTCATCCCGCCGTCCGCGCGTGTGCGTGCTCTGCTCGCACGCATGACATGCCTGCTCGTGCGGGCTGTCGCATGCGCTGCCCCCGCCCCCGCCGGACATAAAACCACCGGCCACGGTCGCCCGCAGCCCAAGATAAGGGTGACGCGTGGCGTGAGAAGCAAGGTGTCTGCTGCCAGGGCCGGAATGGACGGCGGTACGTCGGCGGCGCCGCCTGAGCCGGCCATCGCGCCGGACGCCGTCATCAACCTCGAGTTGTGCGTGTTCCCGTAACGTATTTCGTGCGCGATTGGGTAAGGTGTTCTCTATCTGACAACGTGCTTCGCCGCACTGCCGGTTTTGGTTCTGCGTGCGTGCAGCGGCGACCCGACCATGTACGAGGCGTTCTGGAGGGAGGTCGGGGAGCGGGCGGCGGTGGCGATCCCGGGGTGGTCGGGGATGAGCTACTTCTCCAATGCCCAGAGCCTCTGCTGGTTCCTCGACCCGGAGTTCGAGCGCGAGGTCCGCCGCGTCCACCGCCTCGTCGGCAACGCCGCCGTCGACGACGGCTACCACCTCGTGGTCGGCACCGGCGCCACCCAGCTCTTCCAGGCGGCCATGTACGCCCTGTCTCCCGCCGGCGCCCAATGGCCCGTCGGCGTCGTCTCGCCGGCGCCCTACTACTCGGTATTTAATCAAGATCAAACGATCCAAGTGCAAATTCAATTACATTCGTGGTGTGGTGTGGGGTGATTGCCTGACATGGTGTCATCTTGGACGTACGTCGTGGCGTGCCAGTCGTACCCGCCGCAGACGGACCTGCTGCTCTCGGGGTTCTACCGGTGGGCCGGCGACGCCAACGCGTTCGACGGCGACGGCCACATCGAGCTGGTCTGCTCGCCCAACAACCCGGACGGCGCCATCCGCGAGGCCGTCCTGAGCTCCGAGTCCGGCAAGGCGATCCACGACCTGGTATACTACTGGCCTCAGTACACGCCCATCACCGGCGCCGCCGCCCACGACATCATGCTCTTCACCATGTCCAAGGTCACCGGCCACGCCGGCGCCAGGCTCGGGTGGGCGCTCGTCAAGGACCGCGGCGTGGCCAAGAAGATGGTCTACTTCGTGGACCGGAGCACCATCGGCGTGTCCCAGGACTCGCAGCTCCGCGCCGCCAAGATCCTCGCCGTCGTCTCCGACGCCTACGGACCCGACGAGGAGGACGACACGCGGCTCCGGCTCTTCGACTTCGCGCGCCGTCGCATGGAGGAGCGCTGGCGGGCCCTGCGCGCCGCCGTGGCGGCCACCGGCGCCTTCAGCCTCCCGGAGGAGACCGCCGGCCACTGCAACTTCAGCAGGCAAACCGTGGCAGCTTACCCCGGTACTGTACATTAAACATATACTGAACATTCTTAATCCATGAACACGAATTCCGCCATTACTCCAGTTTGTTTAGTTCTTCTCACCGGGTTCGCAATCGGATGCAGCGTTCGCGTGGCTGCGCTGCGAGAAGGATGGCGTGGAGGACTGCGCCGAGTTCCTCCGCGGCCACGGCATCGTGGCGCGGGGAGGGGAGCAGTTCGGGGGAGACGCCAGGTGCGTCAGGGTCAACATGCTGGACAGGGACGGTGTGTTCGACGTGCTCATAGACCGCCTCTTCTCCATAACATGATTACCATGAGGATGCAAAGCCAGAGCTATCATGCGAACAGAATGCTTCGGATTAATTCGGAGAACGAAACGAAAACGAATGGAGTGGATTTCGATGGTCTCACCCGCTTATAATCTCTCTGTATATGGAACGACTGGTGCGAGTTTTGAAGTTTAAAATTTTCCTTGAGGCTTAACTCCCTAAAAATGTTTTGCTACTCCCTCCGTATGATATTAACTGTTGCTAAAATGAGTGTATCTACACACTGAAACACGTCTAGATACACTCATTAAGAATAAGCTCGGATTCTAACTTGATCCCTAAAATTTAACTAATTTTCTTCATTAACTGGTTGTAGATCCTCATTTCCTTTTGCGAACTTAAACTCCTTTTAAACTATTTTTTGACATTAAAGTTCAAACGTTTGCCGTCAACGATGAAAACATTTAATACTATTTAATACTTCTATTTAATTTTTTTTAGAAAATACGTACCAAGCACAATAGATAGACCAAATGAAACAAGTAGTCTAAAAAACAACAAATTATGATCAAAGAGTTATTCCCCAGAAGGCTGCCATTGGTGCTCGCTAAGGTATTGATTGTATAGTTGCACATGGGCTGCCAATGCACTTCAAAAGAACCTATGGATTGTATTGTTATTGCTTTGAGGAGTGACAAGTTCTTCAAAGGCCTCAAAATCCAAGTTCATCAGTTGAGAGAGACCTCTTTCGTTCTATATGATCATGTTGTGCAAGACCACACAGTGTATTTCATGAATAATGTGAAAGCAAGCTTGTAATACAACGAGAAGCTCTCTCGATATAGTTTCTTATGGATTCGTGAGCCGCGTCAAAGTGAGCTTTCTTCTTGCCTCAATGGTCTAGATTGTCTTCACAAATATGGACCACGAGGGGTAGATGTCATATACAAGGTAGCTTTAATATGCAATGGTTTGTCTTTCCGCTACTTCTGCTTACCAGAATACAAGAGACATAAGTTTACATGTCATCATCATTTTGAAAGCTATGCCTACTAATATTTGGAAGTCGATGGTTAGCTCGTAATAATAGTGTCATAGTGTCATTGTATTTATCTTGCAAAATATTCATATTTCACTCTCTTGATAGTATTACAGAAACCCTCTCACAGTTTGCTCGAAGAAAAACCATATTTGGCTAGTATCTTTGTGTCTGCTTAGGAAAGACGATGTTGGCCGGTGTCTACAATGTTTCTTTAGAGAGCTGATGCCCTCAGCGTTGGGTGAAGAGTCAGTTGCTTTACCGACTCTAAAAACGAATACCAACAAAAATCAACTACAAAAACTAGGAAAACTACCTTGAATACATTTGACCTGACAAAAAGAAAAATAAGAGAAAGCACATACATATGAAACATTAAATTTATGTACTATTATTCATCGTTTGCTCTATGCTATCATATCACATCTATCATTTGCTCTTTGCTATCACAGTTTGCAAGTCTCGTACAAATATGCTCAAGCTTCATCTCTCTTCACACGAGCTTGACTTTCGTGCATTCCACAAACAAGTGCTTCTTGACTCGGCTATGGAATTGCACAAGAAATAAGCATCTCCTGATATTGGCGACATGACTATGCAAGCGCCCGAGAACTCGACGTCGGCAGGTGGGAAACTGCAGCGACGATGGATGACAATAAGGGCCAAGGCGAGACCCAGATCGCCCAACGCAAGTTACGAAATGGTCACCCTAGGAACGAACTCAGCTGTTCCTTGCTCTGTCACCCTAGAGGCGGAGCAAAGAACTTCCCTGCGGCCGTGTCGTCTGGCCTGGTGTGCAGGCTTTTCCTCTGCAGTTGTACTCGAAGATGTACCCATCGATTATTCATCCTTGATCTGGTTTAATTTGAATAAGATTGTTCAAATATGCATTTCTCGAAACAGAAAAATATTGGACTCAACAGTTATGGACATAGACCGTTCTAGAATTATGAAAGGAAATGGGTACTTCTACAATAATACTCGTAGAATTAGTCCCTCAAAAAAATCTCGTAGAATTAGGAAATGGCTTAACCGTTCTCAGAAAAAAGAAGAGAGGAAATGGCTTCTGGTTGAGCCGAACCAAGTCACCAGTTCGGTCTCCTGTTCCGTCTTCCCAACCCAGGCACCCGGCTCGTCTGGAAACATGGAGCTGCCACGCCTCCGCCGCTCGCCGCCGGCGCTTCCAGACCACCTCCTCGAGGAAATCTTCTCCCGCCTCCCTCCCAGCGAACCCTCATGCCTCCTCCGCGCCTGCCTCGTCTGCAAGCACTGGCGCGACATCATCTCCGCCCCCAGCTTCCTCCGCCACCTCCACGCGCACCGCCGGGCACCCAAGATGCTAGGGTTCCTCCAGCACTCGGAAGGTGATGAGAATCTCCCCGTATACGTGCCCACCTCCCCCTTCTCCTTCCCCGTCCCCGACCCCCGCGCCTGGCACGTCCTCGGCTACCGGCACGGCCGCGCCGTATTCGTCTCCGATACTACCGACCGGGAGCTCCTCGTCTGGGAGCCGTTCACGGGCAACTGGTGGAACGTGCCGGTACCCGCGGAACTCAAGATCGGGCACTCCAACGCCACCGTGCTCTGTGCGGCGGAGGGGTGCGACCATCTCAACTGCCACGGGGGGCCCTTCCGCGTTGTCTTGGTGTTCACCAGCCCCTTCGAGGAGGAAACGGAGTGGCTCACGTCGGCGGCCGTATACTCGTCGGAGACCGGCGCCTGGGGTGAGGTGGCCTTGGCCTTGCCCTGGCGCGATGGCTTTTCCTTGCTCTGTGAGAATCCTGGCCTGCTCGTGGGGAATTCTCTGCTGTACTTCCTGTACCTTGATGGGCACATCCTCGAGTACAACTTGGCTGAGCATGTCCTCAATGTGATCAACCCACCGGAACCGGACAATGATGCTGCATTCTCGCAGAGAGTTATGCTGGTTCAGGCGGAGGATGGTGGGCTGGGAATTGCTAAAGCTGATGACGGTGGGTGGAATCATCTCTACCTCTGGTCAAGGAAGGTCAGTGAAGGAGGTGATGCAGAATGGGTGGAGTGCCCGTTCATGTACCTCGGCGATTCGCTTCCATTTGCTGCTAGGTCGTCGTCCTCAAGAATAACAGTGTTTCTGATGGGCTTTGTCGAGGGAGCAAATACCATTTTGGTGAGCACGGTTGATGGCTTCTTTTCAATCGAGCTCCAGTCCAAGCGGGGGAGGAAGATGTGCAAGGACCGATGCAGGGCCTACCCTTTGGTTCCAGTTGTCAGCTCCTACTCTATACTCCGGGTACCTCAAGTTGAGCACGACAGCCTGGGCTCTCCGGACTTCAATGGTGAGTCAGATGATGAGGAGTGGGAGTGGGAAGCACTAAGGCAGGCAGAGTCGCTGTTTTACAGTGGGTCCATGGCCATCAAGGAGGGGGACTTTGTTGCCGCTGTTGATTGCCTCAGCCGCGTCCTGGCGATCAGGTTAGGATTCTGCTCCCAATCACGCCGAAGGCATGAGAAGGATTGTAGGGAAAAGCATCCAGTTAGTTCACTCCTGTTATGGATTTGTTATTGTTTACGTGTGTCCTTATGTTTTGTAGTTTGAGAGATGATCTTGATAGGTTTCAGATGTTATACACGTGGAAAGGTTGTTCCCAAGCGGTCGTTTAGGCTTACTGTGTCAACAGCTACCTTGATGGAGTTTGTTGGAGTGTTAGGGAGTAGTGAGTGCCTAGTTTTAATTTGATAGCAATATTTGGAAATTTGGAGCTGGCTACCATTTTTTATGATTTCTGAACTGCGAAAGAGCATCAATTCAAAATGCAATTGCTTAGATAAGAGTTATCCTATTCGGTAAATCTGTCTATGTCTCTGGAGTACTTACTAGTTGCAAATGTTTCATAGCAGTGAGGTTTATCTATATGCTTTCTTACAAATTTTACTCCATAATCTGTGCAAGCACTTATCAATCGCTATAAAAGGCAATAAACAGTGAAAATAATTACTCCCTCCGTTCATAAATATAAGATGTTCTAACTTTTTTCTGAATCGAATGTAGATAAACACATTTTAGTGTTTTATTTTCACTCATTTCAGTTCGTATGTAGTCCATGTTGAAATATCTAAAACATCTTATATTTGTGAACGGAGGGAGTACTAGTTAGTACATTCTGTCATCTGAATGATCAGTGGAGCAATCGGGGTGTTTAGTTATGATTATCCCACTCTATCTCAGATTACATTCCGTTCTATGGAAGTATCTTATAACCTCAACAATAACAAATCTACTCCTTTGTTGTCACCTAGGGTTGCACATTATGGTGAACTTGCTCCGGAATGTGCTAGTGTGTATTACAAATATGGATGTGCCTTGCTATGGAAAGCTCAGAAGGCAACTAATCCTCTGGGAAACCTTCCCAAGAAGGGTACAATCAGCAAAGCTCACAGTGAAGAATGTATATCTTTATGCCTTTACCCCTAGACAGTCACATATAAGATATATTACTCTTTGTATCTGTATAGTTAATTACAATCTCCTGATCACAAGCTTTTCTTTCCTGCTAAATATTTTACATAATAAATTGCTAATCAATAATGTACCCATGTGTTTGCAAACTAAATGGTCTCGTATGGAACCTGGACCTGTTTACCGTTTGGGCTTATCTCTTGAATTGTCATCGTTTGGTAGGAGGCCATTTTGTCAAATTGTTCTGCTCATTGTTGTTACATATGGTGCAAGTCAAGGTTATGCTATAAATAGTTGATGATCTCACAGAAAGCAGAAAATACTTTTAATGCTAAAAGAGCTTGTTTATGGGCTGTCCATATTTTGGACTTGTGTATGGTGCCATGTGGCAGCTATTTTTATTTTATTTTTGTGCCTGAATGGCCAAATGGAAATGCCAGATTAAACAGATATGGATACTTGAATCACTGGCTTCATTCATTGTTCTTGTATTTAGCTGTCTAACCAGTGTACTTGCGTGTGCTAACTTATACAACATAGAAGTTTCACCTTTTTGCAATTATATATGGTACATGAGTATGCAGTAATGTAATGTGAGTATTTCTTGTCTCACATTTCTATCAGAATACTTATTTAGACGGACCACTGTATTGGTCAATGGTATGTTATACTGGTTATTAAGTTGGATGATTTAAGCATATGAATGCATCTCATTGTTTTCTATTGCTGTTTTTTGTTTCACAAACAGTCCACCACTAGTATAATTGATCTTCTATCAATGTGCTTTTCTTCCTGCCATGGTTTAACTTTATACTGATATACTCATTGAGCAGGGGAAAACTCAAATGGCGAAGATCAGGAGGATAGGAAGGGTGACAATGAGATGGCAGGCGCTGGAGATGTTTCTGATGTGGATCTTGCTGGGAAAATGCTAGATACTGCAAGAATAATAATGGAAAAGACCGCAGACAACACTGTGGAGATATCAAGAATCCTTTCTGCTCTCACTGAAGTCTCCATGGAGAAGAGAAAAAGGTAGTTTCCGTTATCTAGGTTACTCATAATTTAACTGGCAACTGGTCTTGATACTAATGTCACCAATTTTATTTGCAGAGGAATTAATTAGACAAGTCACTCGGTGAAAGTTTTAGGCATCCTGGAGCATTTACCTAACTGCATTCTGTTTGCGGTATGAAATTGTCAATCGTCTGTCATGTAGCAGTACTATCTGCATCCTTCCGGAGGTGGGTCTCTGTGGTTTTACGGGTACTAAATTTTCAGTTAGATACTTGCTGGTATCTTGTAGATTTGGTTGGTCTTCCTGTTGCTTATCCCCCTTAATTCAGTCCTAGGAGGACTCCCTGCACCTGGCTGCTTTGTCTTGGAGCTTCCTCCATTATGTAAACCGTGTATACAGAACCAGAAAAGTGGCAAGGAGGCTCAGAAATTCCACTTGAGAAGATGAGATAAAGATCATTACCGACATCATATCCCTCTTTTTGATGTCGGAACAGAAGGAAGATCATTACTAGCTCAGAAGGTGGTGATACTATTCATTAAAGCGGCGACGCCCGTGAGCGCCGCCCTTCCATCCTGTCAAATCGCGGCATCAATGCCGGTCGCTGCATGCTTTGGCATGGCAAGCGGTGTGGGCGTTCGATGGAAAGCAAGGGAGAGGAAGGTGGTCTTTTTTTGGTGGGCCAAGGTGGTCAGACGTCGACGTGGCGGCGGTCTGGACGCTCGCAAAGCCCCCCTAGTTTGTCTTCAGTTTGCTGAAAAAGTATGTCTTCACGCACAACAAGTCCCCGCGCGGTCCAGATGTATATGCTAGTACGCATAATAACCTGTTTTTTTTGTTTTTGTATGTCTTTTTTTTACTGGTAAAAAAAATGACATTGTCTGGCTGTTGCATTTCTTTATATTTGTGCGTGCAGCAGCAGTTTGACCTCAATGGTGTAAAATTATAATTTTTTGTCTAGTATGGAATTCATTTTTCTAGAAGTTGCACTAGTTTACAGTTATTCTTTCAGGGTACAAAATAATGCAAGTTTTGTGTAATTTGTGTGCAAATTTTGAGTATATTGTTTGTGTGCGTGCGCGCGTCTCGGTCGAGTGTCGGATCTTGTATCCGAGCCGGCCTAAGTCCAGCACCGAGTTAGGTTGGGTGTGCGCGTGTTGACGTGCATAATAAGTACTCCTACATACTCCCGCCCTTAATTTGGCTCCTAATAAAATCTAGGGACTGTCTATCCTACATACTCCCGCCCTTAATTTGGCTCCTAATAAAATCTAGGGACTGTCTAGGTCTCAGTCGACTGAGACTGAGACTCAGTCGGCTGACGTCATCATATGTAGATTAGGCATGTTAAGTAGCTTTTCATCTGCTGGGTTGAACCGGCTTAACACCTGGGCTGGTTTCTCTTTTCTTGTTTGTTTGTTTGTTGGGCTGGGTCATGACATTGTTTGCTTGTGGGCCCGGACGACATAGAAAAAAGACAAAAAAACTTATTTGCTGCTCTGCTTTATGAACTGTACTTTTTGACTGAACTCAGGCAAAACCCCATGCCCACAAGCATGGAGAAACTCACTTGTGTAAGGGCGTCTGATCTCTTCTCTGATTTTCACCCCCTCCCACCTTTCCCCCCACCTTCTCTTCTCTGATTTGTTCTAGATCTGATTTTCTTTTCTCTCTTCTCATGTTTGTAACAGCAATCCTGCAGCAGTAAGGAAGATTCCTGATGGGACATAGGTTAGAGTTATAATTTGTAGGAAAATTAGAGAAGAGGCAAAACTGAATCAAGTAGTATTTGACTGGCATGTGTGTTGTAGCAATTCTGACAGCAGAAAATAATTTTATTTTTAATTGTATGTCCATGAAAAAATGATGTTGGACTCCTCCCCACAAAAGTTGTATATGGATTGATTGGTTCATGTTTTAGGACAGAATATGGCTTGGTAATTAAAACAGAAATCAGTAGGGTGCTGCCCTCTCCCCTGCACAAGACACTAAGGAGAAAGACTGAACTTTTTTCAAGATTTGCCACAGTGGGGTTGTATTACAAGCATATACATGACCCTGCCTAGTGTACAGAAAAATATGAAAAAAAATGTAGCATGGTTAACATCTAGTTCGGCGACTACAGAAGATCAAGAATGTATAGTGTGAACTAAGAAAAAAGAAACAGAGGCATAGAAAAAATGAACCTTTCTTGTGGATGGTCAAATATACTTCAGCAACAATGTTTTCTCTTCATTTTGTAGGTGCTGGACGGAACTATGGCAAAAGAACTCCAAACAGCTGCGGACCAGTCCCAGTTAATCTGCTGACACCGGTTCATGTAAGATTGATATTTTTGGAAAAAAGGTTGTTTCACAAGGGTGTACAAAAAAAGGAACTTAGAACATCACTCTCCATGTGCAGCAGCCATACCTTGGTGTCCAACATGTGCAGCATCAACAAACTGTGATGAATCTGGCATCCCAACCATCTTCAAGTGCATTTGCACAACATGTATGTGCTTTCATGAACAACAAGAATAAACTCTTTAAGTTATCTGCCTTGATGAATATAATCTGGTACTCTGTTGCACATGCATCAAATTGTAACATGCAAGAAAAGTAAAAAAATGCAGGGTCATTCCGAATGCGAGTGCCTCAGTAAATAAATAATAATAATCTCAGTATGTTGAATGCCTTAGAAAATTCAAACAAGCATTGGCAATGCTCAGTGCAAGCAAGCAATTGAAGGGACATCAGTAAAAACCAAGTACAAGTACATCACATAAGAATTCAATAGTTACCTTTGAAAAAATCTCAGCTACCTACCTCTATTTCAACGTCAGCCATGGAATTTGTTCTCTTCATTTCGCACTCAGAAAAGTACGAGGTCAAGCCAAACAAAACACTAATTCACTCCCTCAGATTCGTGATTCACACCCAAAAAAAGCATTAGAAAAAATATACCCAAAAATCGTCATCTCCATTTGCAAACTCCATCCCAGAATCTAGATTCGCACCATATATCCCCTAGTGGGCAAACAAACAAATCTGAGATAATAAAAGCTTGTCATAAAACTGTGGTAGAGAGTAAGTGAGGATGGTTAATCCGTTCACATATTGCTAATTGTAACTAGTAAAAGGAAACACTCCTAGATTTTCTTATGGAAATGTAAAACATCAAGTGTCTGTTTTGGTAGTTCAGACAAACAAAACCAAAACAGGCACTACAAATCCAACATTCCATGAGTTGGAGAGAGGAAGCTAAAAGCAGAATAACTTTTGAATAAATGTGGAAAAATTGATGTCGAAAAGATTAAGAGATGCCTTAATTAGTCAAGACTATCAGCAGCAAATCTCCTACCTTGAGAGACACATAAGGTAGCTACATCCATCAACTACAGTGGTAAAAAACTAACAGGTGCAGATCACTTGCACGGTAGTACTACAGGAGTACTGAACACTTACAAGCATGTTGCTTAAGTAATTCAGACATGTCTACTGACAGTGAACTTGGATACTTGTAAATTCACAACCACAAAATGTCTACTAACAGTGAACAGAATTAGACTAATGCTCTCATAAAGCACAGAAAATTCAGATGTAGTCCTACCAAGTTCCCCATCTCGCTGACCGGGGCGGCGCCGGAGGACGATGGAGAAGACGGCCGCGCTTCCCCTGCCCCCTTTTCGTCGGGCAGCACCACCGGCGCAGCTGCTGTGCCCGAGGATCTGGACAAGTAACTCTTCTCTCCTTTAATATGCTCCCCTTTTTTGAAAATGAGCTGCGCTGTCAGAATCAAATGCAAAAAACAAATTTGATTTTTTTATTAAATCCTTGGGAAAAACAAAAAAATGCAAAAATGTATACGATTTTTAAAAAAGATAAAAACACACAAACTAGTTGTGAGATCGGGTGCTTGATTTGTGTTTGCAGGCATGGCAAAAAACGGCGGTGTTATGGTGCTCGTGTGACACATAGCGAGGGTAGAGGATTCGCGGGGGAGCTGCCACCGTCCGACCAAGCAAAACAATCTAGTTGTGAAAATGTATGTAAAGAGACATAGTTATAGTCCGGGGGACCGCCCTTGCAAATCTTTTATATCTAAATAGCTAGCCCCCACTAACATATTTCTCTCAACATGCAAGCATGCCACCTCATCATTCAACATGCATAAGGAAAGGCCCACCTCAACATGCAACTATTCATATTAAAAACCCACTACAACATGCATGCATGTAAAATTTCATTTTATTATGCTATTTACATTTAATTCTTATATACTTTTAAAAACTATTGTTTCAAGAATTCATGTTCCATATAATCAAAATCTCATTGAAATATTGCAAACATTCCCGCAACAACGTGCGGGGCATCATCTAGTTGCATGAATAGTTGCCCCCTCTCTCTTACCGCCACCCCTCCGACAAAACAAAGGCCCCTAGTTGAAACTAAGTTAGAAGACACTAAGTATGACCATGCTAGAAAGACACGTGGTTGCATGAGTATAGTTGGACATGCAGCTGGTCACCTCTCTATCGTTGTTGCCCCCTCCGACAAAACAAAGGTCCCCCAATTGCAACCAAGTTAAAAGATATGCAGTTGCATGCCTACTGAGGGACATGCAATTGGCCCCATGTCTCTAGACGCCGCCCCCTCTAACAAAACAAAGGTCCCCAGTTGCGACCGTAGTAAGAAGACATGCAGTTGCGCGCCCATTGTGGGACATGAAACTGGCAAAGTCGAAGTCGCAACCAAGTTATAAGACATGAAGTTGCGACCATGCTCGAAGACATGCAGTTACGTGCCTAGTATGGGGCATGCAACTGCCCCCCTCTCTCTCGACGTCGCCACCTCCAACAAAACAAAGGTCCACCAAGTTGCGACCAAGTTAGAAGACATGCAGTTGCGTGCCTAGTGTGGGGGACATGCAACTGGCCCCATCTCTCTCTCAACGCGGCCCCTTCAACAAAATAAATGCCCCCACCCCGAGTTGCGACCAAGTTAAAAGACATGCAGTTGCGTGCCTAGTGTGGGACATGCAACTAGGGCCCATCTCTCTCGACGCCGCTCCCTCGGACAAAACAAAAGTCCCCAATTGCGACCAAGTAAGAATACATGCAGTTGTGTGCCCATTGTGGGACATGAAACTGGCAAAGTCGGAGTTGTAACCAAGTTATAAGACATGCAATTGCGTGTCTAGTGTGGGGGCATGCAACTGGGCCCCTCTCTCTCGATGCCGCCACCTCCGACAAAACAAAGGTCCCCCAAGCTGCCACCAAGTTAGAAGACATGCAGTTACGTGCCTAGTGTGGGACATTCAACTGGCCCCATCTCTCTCGACGCGCCCCCCCTCCGACAAAACAAAGGTCTCCCCAATTGCGACCATGTAAGAAGACATGCAGTTGTGTGCCTAGTGTGGGACATGCAACTCGGCCGAATCTCTCTCGACTCCGCCCCCTCCAACAGAACAAAAGGCCCCCCCAATTGTGATGAAGTTAGAAGACATGCAATTGCGTGCCCATTGTGGGACATGAGAACTGGCAAAAGTCGTGTTGCAACCAAGTTATAAGACATGAAGTTGCGACCATGCTCGAAGACATGCAGTTGCGTGTCTAGTGTGGGGCATGCAACTGGGCTCCTCTCTCTCGACGTAGGCCCCTTCGACAAAGAAAAGGTTCCCCCAAGTTGTGACCAAGTTAGAAGACATGGAGTTGTACGCCTAGTGTGAGACATGCAACTAGACCCATCTCTCTCGATGCGGCCCCATACGACAAAACAAAGCCCCCCTAGTTGCGACCAAGTTAAAAGACATGCATTTGCATGCCTAGTATGGGACATGCAACTGGGGCCATCTCTCTCAACCACGCTCCCTCCAACAAAACAAAGGTCCCTAGTTGCGACCAAGTAAGCAGACATGCAGCCGCGTGCCCATTGTGGGACATGAAACTGGCAAAGTCAGAGTTGCAACCAAGTTATAAGACATGCAGTTGCGACCGTGCTCGAAGACATGCAGTTGCGTGTCTAGTGTGGGGGCATGCAACTGGGCCCCTCTCTCTCGACACCGCCACCTCCAACAAAACAAAGGTCCCCCAAGTTGCGACCATTGTAGAAGACGTGTGGTTGCATACCTAGTATGGGACATGCAACTGAACTCTTAAAAAACAAACATTGTACATTAACAGGCGGCATCAACAAGTTGAACACGAACATCATACCAAAAAAATTCTACAAAAAGTCTATGCCCTCACATTATACATTATACATGGGTAAGGAAAAAAATGGCTACAAAAAAGATACACTGAACTCTTAAAAAAATGAACCAACCATATCATAAGAGCTTGGCACGCTTGATAAAAAAACAATGATTCAGTGTAAACAACTCGTTAAACTATGGGCTCCCCTCTATTTCGAAAACTCCAGGATCAGACAATGAAAAATAAACCTTCAACAAATATATTTTTTGATAATAAGTATAACCTATAAAAATAAGGATCAGACAATGAAAAAAGCAAAAAAATATAAAGCTGTGGAGTTACTCCTGTATTTTTGAACTCCTTCCAGACATACATGTTGATGCCGCTTGTTGCTCTCACGGTAGCAAGGGCTCAGACAAACTCTGAAAACCATCTCCTATGCACATAAAAATAAGGCCAAAAACATAAATATGTGCTACTGATACACATACATATTCAGCTAAATTATTTTTAGTGCAAAAAAAACTTGTACGCTTCCGAAGAAAAAGGATTTCGACATAACGATAATATATCATTGGCGTCGCCGCTGATGAAAAAAAGAAACATATATACATTTGCGATGTGGAGATAAAAAAGACGATGAATCTATCAAAAGACCATATTAATTCATATACAAAAGAAAAAAATTAACAATGCACTAATTTCATATGGTTTTTAGGGCGAAAAAAATAAAACATGCTGCTGCTAGAAACTTACTTTCATTAAATCATTCTCTTTTTGATTCGCAAAAAAAGATAGATTTGAACATGCTTCTGAATTAAAAAAAGTGTCAAAGCAAAAAAAAAAAAGCAACCCACTCCCTAGTGATAGATTTCAGCAGTAATATCTCCTGTTTACAAAAAGAAAAGATTTCAGAAAAAAACATGCTGCAGATTAGATAGGGATTATGAGAAATAAAAAAAGACATACCACACTACTGCTAATACATGCAGTAATAAAAAATCTCTCTTGTTTCGAGAGAAAAGATTTCAGCGAAAAACCTAAGTAAAACAAACAGAAGGGCTATACAACTCCTAGTGATGGTCCAGTAATACATATGAGGGGATTTGAGTTCAGAGATAATCCTCAAAAAACATGGAACTGATTTCGCGAAAGTAATGTTTCAGCAATAGTCATATTCTTCGACCTACTACTCTCAACTAGAATAAAACAAAACAAGCGATTGAATCACTCCTACTAATGGTTTCAGTAATGTGTATGGGGGGATATGAGAGAAGCACTTCTTGAGACACCAAAAATATCCCAGTTAAGAACAGTATAAGTGATAGCACTCACCAGATAAAAAACAAGAAGAAAAAAAGTGTCCAAAGAAAAGGATAACTAGCAGAGGTTTATATACTAAAAAACAAAAAGGAATGTTCAACTTCGCAAAAAATCCTAAACACACATCTCTCTTGTCACCTACTCATGAACAGAGGGTGTAAAAAAAGTGCACTATACTCTCTGTACAGAGGATGTACGGAGCGGTGTAAAAATTTCTCTATATGCACCTACAAGCATAGAAAAAACATGTTGATAAAAAACTACTTCCGGTACAATCCAGCAGAGAAACACACTTCATCTCAGTCTATTGGCCTACTAAGAAATTTAGTGCTACTGGTTGTAAAATAATCTTTACTGAAAAGAACCTCAAAAGACGCAGCAAAATATCCGAATGACAAAAAAGATGACACATAAAAACGGGGCTTTATTTATCGAGATAAGTGAATCTAGCTACAAGCAAAGAATCCGGTTTCATCATCAAAAATCCACCACACCGACATTGCCGATAGACACGCGAGAGCGAGAGACTATTGTGCATCAATGCACAAAAGAATCAAACCTAAGAAAATAAGGTCTAAACTATGGGGTGATTCTCTGCTTGAAACTACTAATCACATATTTGATACAAAACAAAAAAAACATGCGTTAGGGGGGAATATGGACATACAAGATGCCATCTACTCTACTGGATACATGGGCACAGTGACGAACTCCTACAATGTAGCAGACATAAATTTTAGACAAAGAATAAAAAAAAACTAAACTAACTGAACCTAACTGAAATTAAACAGTAAAGAGTGCAGTTTACTTGGCGTTACATCTACATCACCTAACAAAAAAACAAAAGCAGCCGCTCACTCTGGCCACCCTTGATGCACTAGAAAAACTGCCCCAAACCTTACATCCGCATGAACCACAGAAAAAACACCTCCAATCTATTGATTGCTTGAACAATAATGACACAAAAAAATAACTAAAAAAATCATGGAGTCGATTATAGAGTTGAAGCTATTTATCTTCGCTTGACCCACACAAAAAACAAACCTAATCTCTTCAGATCTACGGTGTACCACGAACAAGAACAAAACAAACAAGAAAAAGATGGACAAGAATGGTAGGGGGGAAACTCGCTCCATCAGCAACGCCGGCCATCCCTCTCTCTTTGGGCGTGCAGTTCCAGTTCCGGCCATCAAAAACAAACAAGAAAAAGATGGACAAGAATGGTAGCACGCCAATCTTCGAGCTCGGCCTCTTTTCTCCCCCTGCGGAGTTCTTTCGATTTTTTTTAAATGAGTTCTTCCGATTTGAGACTGAGGGAATGGAGAGAGACGAAGTGGAATGAAACCTGACTGCTCGTTACCCTCTTCTTAATCATCATGGATGGCCGCTTCCCCTTCTTCACTTTAATGTGGCCCAAACAACAAGACAGAGAAAAAAACAAAAAAAAAACAACAACCCACACTGAAAACACAGCCCAGCCCCAGCCCATCAGCAGTGCTCGCGCATATGGGATTATCGGTTCGACGGGAAAAAACAAAGTGGGCCAGTCCACGCCTTAGACAGGCCGAAATAGGGACAAAAACGCCTACGAGATACTTAAGATCGGACGGCTGGTCCATCGACTGAAGTCTCATTTGACTGATTTTTAGCAGTACCGTAAAATCTACTACTAGTAGTAATCTGCATAGAGAGGCTATCGGTTGCAAGTATTCCACGTCCTGATCTAAAATAAATAGCGTGTGTGTGCGTGCGTGAGCTTCCTTCGGAGAGAAGCACTTCGACGAGATCGGCGGCGGCGGCGGGGCTGTGCCCCTAGGAATGCAGACTCCAATCGCCGTAGATCACGTGAACCTGGTGAAGAATATGGAAGCGCCAGCGGCCACGCTCCCAGACGATGTCATCCTGGAGATCCTTGTACGCCTGGCTGAGGAGGCTTCACTCTTCCGTTGCGCGGCGACGTGCAAGCTGTGGAGGTGCCTCATAGCCGACTCCTCCTTCCTCCGCCGCCGATGGCCGGCCAACTCACGCCATCCGTCCTCCCTCGTCGGGTTCCTCGCCAACAAATGCCACATCCATCAGGGAATCATGGGCCTCCCCATGGGACCAGCCGCCGCCCAAACCTTCGTTCCAGTTCCAGGACCGCAACCGGTGTTCGGCCGTGGCCGTCGATCCCTCGGCTCCTTGCTCCCCCAAGCCGGCACCCTCTTCGACCGTGTGACACCGCTTGCCTCGCACGGCGGTCTCCTCCTCGTGCGCTTCGTCCCGACTCATCACGCCTCGCGCCCGACCGTCGTCCACCTTGCCATGTGTAACCTGCTGGCCGGCACGTGTGAGGCGCTTCCCCCACTGGAGTACAAGTCATGCGACAACAACGATAGGCTGGACGGCTTTGGCGTCCTAACAGGGGCCGACTTTTGCTCCACCCGGCCGCCATTGCCGGGCTTCTCCGTCTTATTCCGAGTGCTGCTCATCGGCGCCAGCCCGGATGGACGGCACTACCATCTCTACACCTTCTCGTCTGACGAACCGAGCTGGAGCGCGCCCACCGCTTGCCTGGACCGTTGTTTGCCGGAGAGGCGCACGGCTTACCTGCTGATGCAGAACGACGCCGCCGTGCAAAGGGGCGCAGCGCACTGGCTCTGCTGGGACTTTTCGGACGTCTACGACTTTGCGGTGGATGCCGAGATCGGTGAGGCCTCTCTAGCCAAGCTCCCTTTCCCCGTTGCAACACGCTTCTTCTTGGCCCCCTACCACGCACGTCAACTCCGCGTTGGCGCCGACGGATCGCTCTTGTTTCTTCGCCTGCATGTTCAAGGTCTGTGGATGGAAATATGGACACGTCAAGACAGCGGCACGGCCTCCTCCTGGCTCTGCACGCACTTGATCGAGATAGAACCACCCAAGGCTGACGGAGTAGTAGATTGCATTTGCTTTGGGGAGAAGAGTGGCACGGTGCTCCTCGCCGATCAAAACTGGAGCTCGTCATATCTGGTCAATATCGAAACTGGGCGCGTACTGGAGGAGATGACGGAACGGTTTGATGGCCCTGAGTGTAAGAGAGCCCTGCCCGTGGAGATAGATTGGCCCGCGTTTTTCTTGTCTCGTCTCACTGGACGAAAGGCCGTATGCGCCCAGCCGTTTGATTTGGAGCGTCACAAAAGGCCGTATTTGTTTTCAGGCCGCGGCTTACTTGAACTGGCTAGACATGTTAAAAGACTTTTGAGAATATGAAAGGAGTAGTACACTAAAGCGGCGAGCAATCCATGTTTTCATTTCACAGTGTCTGTAACCAATTTTGGCATCCACCTTGCAAAAGGATGTGGAGAGATTTAACTATTTTGCCAGCAATAGGAGAAGGATCACAATTACAAGCCATGCTATTCTTGTTTACACAGGTTTTTTTTTTTTGAAACCTTTATTGATATCTTGGAGCCTTATGCTCCTTCTTACCTTTGTTTCCATCAGAGGTATTCTTTCCTTCCTCTTCTTTTTGCTTAGGAGAGCACTTGTAGTAGAGGCATGTTCACCCTTAGACGGTATCTCAGTTGAGGATGACTTGGTTTGTGGGATGGAGAGGAAGAAAGAAGCAAAGGACAATCAGGAGAGCTCCAAGGGCAACAGCAACACCAATGCCTGAGGAAAGCAAGTGCTGCAACCTCCGGAAAGCTAGTGCTAAAGAAAAGTTTATAATATTTTGGAATATGTTTGTAATTAGGATGAAACTTGTTAAGTTACCCCTTGAATGTACTGCTATGACTCATGAGAAGTGTCCAAAGACCTTATCTATATTAAAGACCGTTGCCTTTCTTTAGTTTCTTGCTTGGTCTCTCAGAATTTTGCTATATTATTCATGAACCATGGACATACAAATTGAAATGTGAGGAGAATTAACTCTCTAGATAAGTGACTTGCTATCTCCAATAAGATTGAACAAGTTGGGTGCTTAATCCTCTGCCTGCAAAAGACAAAGAATGAAACTTTTGATGTTGCTTATATTAAGAAAGTTTCCCCAAGAAGGTTGAATAAGTTTGAACACTTGCCCTCTAATGGTGCCTCTGGTAGACTCTTAACTGTTTGGAATGAAAACATGTTCCATGGTGTGACACCCCCGATTCAATCATACACTAATCATACACGCAAATGTGTGTTGGGGAACGTAGCATGCAATTTCAAAAAATTTCCTACGATCACGCAAGATCTATCTTGAGATGCATAGCAACGAGAGGGGAAGAGTGTGTCCACGTACCCTCATAGACCGCAAGCGGAAGCGCTAGGTTAACACGGTTGATGTATTCGAACGTCTTCGCGATCCAACTGATCTTAGTACCGAACGTACGGCACCTCCGTGTTCAGCACACGTTCAGCTCGATGACGTCCCTCGAACTCTTGATCCAGCAGAGGGTCGAGGGAGAGTTCCGTCAGCATGATGGCGTGCTGACGGTGATGGTGATGTGATCCGCGCAGGGCTTCGCCTAAGCACTATGACGCTATGACCAGAGGAGTAAACTGTGGAGGGGGCACTGCACACGGCTAAGAGAACAATTGGTGTAATAATGGGGTGCCCCCTGCCCCCGTGTATAAAGGAGGGGAGGAGGAGGCCGGCCACCTAGGGGCGCGCCATGAGGGGGGAGTCCTACTAGGACTCCTAGTCCTAGTAGGATTCGGCCCCCCTCTCTTTTCCTTCTCATGGAGGTGGAAAGGGGGAAGGAGAGGGAGTAGGAGAAGGAAAGGAGGGTGGCGCCCCCTTCCCTAAATCAATTCGGCCTCCTCCCTTGTGGGGGGCGCACCAACCCTTTGTGGGATGGTTAGCCTCCCTCCTATGGCCCATATGGCCCATATCTTTCCTCGGGGGGTTCCTGTAACACCTCCGGTACTCCGGTATGTACCCGATACACTCCGGAACCCTTTCGATGTCCGAATATCACCTTCCAATATATCAATCTTTACCTCTTGACCATTCCGAGACTCCTTGTCATGTCCGTGATCTCATTAGGGACTTGGAACAATCTTCGGTCACAAAAACACATAACTCATAATACAAATCGTCGTCGAACGTTAAGCGTGCGGACCCTACGGGTTCGAGAACTATGTAGACATGACCGAGACACATCTCCGATCAATAACCAATAGCGGAACCTGGATGCTCATATTGGTTCCTACATATTCTATGAAGATCTTTATCGGTCAAACCGCAATGACAACATACGTCATTCCCTTTGTCATCGATATGTTACTTGCCTTGTTCAAGAATTCATCCGATTAACCAGTTAACTTGCTGATTAATCCCTACTCGTAGGGTCACCGAGTAGCTGATAAACTGAAAAATCATCTGATTAATTAATTAAATGGCCGATTAACTTGTTGATTAGCCGATTAATCTCTTACTCGTGAGCCAACCGAGCAGCTACGAGTTAACGATTTCCTCAACAATGGTTACTTGTCCGAGAGGGCCCAGAGAGGGCCCAGAGAGCCAATCTCTTACTCCGTAATGCATCATCCCACAACTAACTCATTAGTCACATTGCTTGCAAGGTTTATCATGATGTGCATTACTGAGAGGGCCCAGAGATACCTCTCCGATACTCGGAGTGACAAATCCTAATCTCGATCTATGCCAACCCAACAAACACCTTCGGAGATACCTATAGAGCATCTTTACAATCACCCAGTTACGTTGCGACGTTTGATAGCACACAAGGTATTCCTCCAGTATCCGGGAGTTGCATAATATCATAGTCAAAGGAATATGTATAAGTCATGAAGAAAGCAATAGCAATAAAACTTAACGATCATTATGCTAAACTAACGGATGGGTCTTGTCCATCACATCATTCTCCAAATGATGTGATCCCATTAATCAAATGACAACACATGTCTATGGTTAGGAAACTTAACCATCTTTGATCAACAAGCTAGTCTAGTAGAGGCTTACTAGGGACACGGTGTTTTGTCTATGTATCCACACATGTATCAAGTTTCCAGTTAATACAGTTCTAGCATGAATAATAAACATTTATCATTGTTGGGGAACGTAGCATGCAATTTCAAAAATTTCCTACGCTCACGCAAGATCTATCTAGGAGATGCATAGCAATGAGAGGGGGAGAGTGTGTCCACGTACCCTCATAGACCGAAAGCGGAAGCGTTTGACAACGCGGTTGATGTAGTCGAACTTCTTCTCGTTCCAACTGATCAAGCACCGAACGTACGTCACCTCCCAGTTCTGCACACGTTCAGCTCGGTGACGTCCCTCGAACTCTTGATCCAGCAAAGTGTCGAGGGAGAGTTCCGTCAGCACGACGGCGTGGTGACGGTGATGGTGAAGTGATCCACGGAGGGCTTCGCCTAAGCACTACATGAATATGACCGGAGGCGTAAACTGTGGAGGGGGGCGTCGCACACGGCTAACAATGTTTGTTGTGTGTTCTAGTGGTGCCCCCTCCCCACATATATATAGGTTGGAGGGGAGGGGAAGGCAGCCAAGGGGGCCTCCTACTTGGGGTCCTCCCAATTCGGCCTCCCCCCTTTCTTATTCCTATTCTGAGTAGGAAGGAAAGAAGGGGAAGGGGGAATCATATTCCCCTTTTCCTTTCCTTCTTCCCCTTTCTTTCTCCAATTTGGCCAGCCCATATGGGGGGGGTGCACCGGCCCCTTTGTGGCTGGTGTGTTTCCGGCCCATTAAGCTCATATAGCTTGCCGGGGGTTGCCCGGAACCCCTTCCCGTGACCCGATATGTACCCGGTACCCCCAGAACACTTCCGGTGTCCGAATACTATCATCCTATATAAATGAATTTTTACCTCTCAACCATTTCGAGACTCCTCGTCATGTCCGTGATCTCATCCGGGACTCCGAACAACATTCAGTCACCAAATCACATAACTCATATAATACAAAATCATCATCGAACGTTAAGCGTGCAGACCCTACAGGTTCGAGAACTATGTAGACATGACCGAGACACCTCTCCGGTCAAAACCAACAGCGGAACCTGGATGCTCATATTGGTACCTACATATTCTACAAAGATCTTTATCGGTCAAACCGTAATGACAACATACGTTATTCCCTTTGTCATCGGTATGTTACTTGCCCGAGATTCGATCGTCGGTATCTTCATACCTAGTTCAATCTCGTTACCGGCAAGTCTCTTTACTCGTTCCGTAATACATCATCCTGCAACTAATTCATTAGTCACATTGCTTGCAAGGCTTATTATGATGTGCATTACCGAGAGGGCCCAAAGATACCTCTCCGATACTCGGAGTGACAAATCCTAATCTCGATCTATGCCAACCCAACAAACACCTTCGGAGATACCTGTAGAGCATCTTTATAATCACCCAGTTACGTTTTGACATTTGATAGCACATAAGGTATTCCTCCAGTATCCGGGAGTTGCATAATCTCATAGTCAAAGGAATATGTATAAGTAATGAAGAAAGCAATAGCAATAAAACTTAACGATCATTATGCTAAGCTAACGGATGGGTCTTGTCCATCACACCATTCTCCTAATGATGTGATCCCGTTCATCAAATGACAACACTGTCTATTGTTAGGAAACTTAACCATCTTTGATTAACGAGCTAGTCTAGTAGAGGCTTACTAGGGACACAGTGTTTTGTCTATGTATCCACACATGTATCAAGTTTTCGGTTAACACAATTCTAGCATGAATAATAAACATTTATCATGATATAAGGAAATATAAAATAACAACTTTATTATTGCCTCTAGGGCATATTTCCTTCAGTCTCCCACTTGCACTAGAGTCAATAATCTAGTTCACATCGCCATGTGATTTAACACCAATAGTTCACATCGCCATGTGACCAACACCCAAAGGGTTTAATAGAGTCAATAATCTAGTTCACATTGCTATGTGATTAACACCCAAAGAGTACTAAGGTGTGATCATGTTTTGCTTGTGAGAGAGGTTTAGTCAACGGGCCTGTCACATTCAGACCCGTATGTATTTTGCAAATTTCTATGTCTACAATGCTCTGCATGGAGCTACTCTAGCTAATTGTTCCCACTTTCAATATGTATCCAGATCGAGACTCAGATTCATCTGGATCGGTGTAAATGCTTGCATTGAGGTAACTCTTTACGATGAACACTTTATCACCTCCATAACCGAGAAATATTTCCTTAGTCCTCTAAGGATAATTTTGACCGCTTTGCAGTGATCTACTCCTGGATCACTGTTGTACCCCCTTACCAAACTCATGGCAAGGTACACAATAGGTCTGGTACACAGCATGGCATATCGTATAGAACCTATGGCTGAGGCATAGAGAATGACTTTCATTCTCTCTCTATCTTCTGCCGTGGTCAGGCTTTGAGTCTTACTCAACTTCACACCTTGTAATACATCAAGAACCCTTTCTTTGACTGGTCCATTTTGAACTTCTTCAAAACTTTACCAAGGTATGTGTTTTGTGAAAGTCCAATTAAGCATCTTGATCTATCTTTATGGATCTTGATGCCTAATATATAAGCAGCTTCACCAAGGTCTTTCATTGAAAAACTTTTGTTCAAGTATCCTTTTATGCTTTCCAGAAATTCTATATCATTTCCAATCAACAATATGTCATCCACATATAATATTAGAAATGCTACAGAGCTCCCACTCACTTTCTTGTAAATACAGACTTCTCTGAAAGTCTGTATAAAACCATATGCATTGATCACATTATCAAAGCGTATATTCCAACTCCAAGATGCTTGCACCAGTCCATAAATGGATTGCTGGAGCTTGCACACTTTGTTCGCACCTTTAGGATCGACAGAACCTTCTGGTTGCATCATATACAACTCTTCTTTCAGAAATCCATTAAGGAATGAAATTTTAACATCCACTTGCAGATTATAAAATGCGGCAATTGCTAACATGATTTAGATAGACTTAAGCATCGCTACGGGTGAGAAGGTCTCATTGTAGTCAACTCCTTGAACTTGTCGCAAACCTTTCGCAACAAGTCGAGCTTTGTAGACAGTAACATTACCATCAATGTCAGTCTTCTTCTTGAAGATCCATTTATTCTCTATGGCTCGCCGATCATCGGGCAAGTCAACCAAAGTCCACACTTTGTTCTCATACATGGATCCTATCTCATATTTCATGGCCTCAAGCCATTTATCGGAATCTAGGCCCATCATCATTTCATCATAGTTTGTAGGTTCGTCATGGTCTAGTAACATGACTTCCAAAACAAGATTACCGTACCACTCTGGTGCAGAACGTGCTCTGGTTGACCTACGAGGTTTGGTAGTAACTTGATTTGAAGTTTCATGATCATTATCATTAGCATCCTCTCTAGTTGGTGTATGCATCACTGGAGCTGATTTTTGTGATGAATTACTTTCCAATTTGAGAGAAGGTACAATTACCTCATCAAGTTCTACTTTCCTCCCACTCACTTCTTTCAAGAGAAACTCCTTCTCTAGAAAGGATCCATTCTTAGCAACAAACATCTTGCCTTCGGATATGTGATAGAAGGTGTACCCAACTTTTTCTTTTGGGTATCCTATGAAGACACACTTCTCTGATCTGGGTTCGAGCTTATCAGTTTGAATTTTTTTCACATAATCATAGCAACCCCAAACTTTAAGAAACGACAGCTTTGGTTTCTTGCCAAACCATAGTTCATATGGTGTCATCTCAACAGATTTATAGGGTGCCCTATTTAACGTGAATGCAACTGTATCTAATGCATAACCCCAAAACGATAGCGGTAAATCGGTAAGAGACATCATAGATCACACCATATCTAATAAAGTATGGTTACAATGTTCAGACACACCATTACGCTGTGGTGTTCCAGGTGGCGTGAGTTGTGAAACTATTCCACATTGTTTTAAATGAAGGCCAAAACTCGTAAGTCAAATATTCGCCTTTGCGATCAAATCCCAAAAACTTTATTTTCTTGTTACAATGATTCTCCACTTCACTCTGAAATTGTTTAAACTTTTCAAAATGTTTCAGACTTGTGTTTCATTAAATAGATATACCCATATCTGCTCAAATCAAATGTGAAGGTTAGAACATAATGATACCCGCCGTGAGCCTCAACACTCATCGGACCACATACATCGGTGTGTATTATTTCCAATAAGTCAGTGGCTCGCTCCATTGTTCTGGAGAACAGAGTCTTAGTCATCTTGCCCATGAGGCATGGTTCACAAGCATCAAATGATTAATAATCAAGTGATTCCAAAAGTCCATCCGCATGGAGTTTCTTCATGCGCTCTACACCAATATGACCTAAATGGCAGTGCCACAAATATGTTGCACTATCATTATCAACTTTGCATCTTTTGGCATCAATATTATGAATATGTGTATAACCACGACCGAGATTCAACAAACCATTTATATTGGGTGTATGACCATAGAAGGTTTTATTCATGTAAACAGAACAACAACTATTTTCTGACTTAAATGAATACCATATTGCAATAAACATGATCCAATCATATTCATGCTCAACGCAAACACCAAATAACATTTATTTAGGTCCAACAATAATCTCGAAGGTATAGGGAGTGTGCGATGGTGATCTTGTCAACCTTGGAATCACTTCCAACACACATCGTCACCTCGCCCTTAACTAGACTCTGTTCATTCGAGTTACTAATCTTAGAAACTGAACCGATATAAAATACCCTGGGGTTACTATGAACACTAGTAAAATACACATCAATAACATGCATATCAAATATACCTTTGTTCACTATGCCATCTTTCTTATCCGCCAAGTATTTGGGGTAGTTCCGCTTCCAGTGACCATTCCCTTTGCATTAGAAGCACTTAGTTTCAGGCTTAGGTCTAGCTTTGGGCTTCTTCACGGGAGTGGCAACTTGGTTGTCATTCTTCTTGAAGTTCCCTTCTTTTTGTTTGCCCTTTTTCTTGAAACTAGTGGTCTTGTCAACCATCAACACTTGATGTTTTTTCTTGATTTCTACCTTTGCTGATTTCAGCATTGCGAAGAGCTCGGGAATCATTTTCATCATCCCTTGCATATTATAGTTTATCACGAAGTTCTAGTAGCTTGGTGATAGTGACTAGAGAACTCTGTCAATCACTATCTTTATCTGGAATATTAACTCCCACTTGATTCAAGCGATTGTACTACCCAGACATTCTGAGTACATGCTCACTGGCTGAGCCATTCTCCTCCATCTTGTAGGCAAAGTACTTGTCAGAGGTCTCATACCTCTTAACACGGGCATGAGTCTGAAATATCATTTTCAGCTCTTGGAACATCTCGTATGCTCCATGGCATTCAAAACATTTTAAAGTCCTGGTTCTAAGCCGTAAAGCATGGTGCACTAAACTATCAAGTAGTCATCATACCGAACTTTTCAAACATTCATAACGTCTGCATCCGCTCCTGCAATAGGTCTGTCACCTAGCGGTGCATCAAGTACATAATTCTTCTATGCAACAATGAGGATAATCCTCAGATTACGGACCCAGTACGCATCATTGCTACTATCATATTTCAACTTATTTTTCTCTAGGAACATATCAAAAATAAAACAGGGGAGCTATACGTGAGCTATTGATCTATAACATAGATATGCAGATACTATCAGGACTAAGTTCATGATAAATTAAGTTCAATTAATCATATTACTTAAGATCTCCCACTTAGATTGACATCCCTCAAGTCATCTAAATGATCACGTGATCCGTATAAACTAAACCATGTCCGATCATCACGTGAGATGGAGTAGTTTTCAATGGTGAACATCTCTATGGTTGATCATATCTACTATATGTTTCACGTTCGACCTTTCGGTCTCCAGTGTTCCGAGGCCATGTCTATACATGCTAGGCTCGTCAAGTTTAACCCGAGTATTCCGCATGTGCAAAACTATCTTGCACCCATTGTATGTGAACGTAGAGCTTATCACACCCGATCATCACGTGGTGTCTCGACAAGACAAACTGTCGCAACGGTGCATACTCAGGGAGAACACTTATACCTTGAAACTTTAGTGAGGGATCATCTTATAATGCTATCACCGTACTAAGAAAAATAAAATGCATAAAAGATAAACATCACATGGAATCAAAATATGTGACATGATATGGCCATCATCATCTTGTGCCTTTGATCTCCATCTCCAAAGCACCGTCATGATCTCCATCGTCACCGGATTGACACCTTGATCTCCATCGTAGCGTCGTGGTCATCTCGTCAACTATACCTTCTACAACTACCGCTAACGCATAGTGTCGGTGTCAAAACCGGCGGATCTCGGGTAGGGGGTCCCGAACTGTGCGTCTAAGGCGGATGGTAACAGGAGGCAGGGGACACAATGTTTTACCCAGATTCGGGCCCTCTTGATGGAGGTAAAACCCTACGTCCTGCTTGATTAATATTGATGATATGGGTAGTACAAGAGTAGATCTACCACGATATCGGAGAGGCTAAACCCTAGAAGCTACCCTATGGTATGATTGTATGTTGTAGTTGTTGTGTCCTACGGACTAAACCTATCCGGTTTATATAGACACCAGAGAGGGTTAGGGTTACACAAGGTTGGTTACAAAGAAGGAGATATCCATATCCGTATTGCCTAGCTTGCCTTCCACGCCAAGTAGAGTCCCATCCAGACACGGGACGAAGTCTTCAATCTTGTATCTTCATAGTCCAACAGTTCGGCCAAAGGATATAATCCGGCTGTCCGGAGACCCCCTAATCCAGGACTCCCTCAGTAGCCCCTGAACCAGGCTTCAATGACGATGAGTCCGGCGCGCAGTATTGTCTTCGATATTGCAAGGCGGGTTCCTTCTCCGGATACATCATAGAAGAATTTGAATACAAGGATAGTGTCCGACCCTGCAAAATAAGTTCCACGTACCACCGTAGAGAGAATAATATTTTCACAAATCTAATTTGCTGACTTGTTTTGGCAACACGACATTATGCCATGGCCCGGTGATTATTTGAACAGTTTCCTTTAACTAGCCCCGCACATAACGCGAGGCAGTTTTTTGACACGTCTTGTCAAAGCAAAGATCACGTCCCCTTTGGGTCCATAGTTATTAGCTAGATGACTTCTTATCTCTCTTTGAATCTCAATACAAAGTTCTCCTTGATCTTCTTGGAGATCTATTCGATGTAACTCTTTTTGCGGTGTGTTTGTCGAGATCCGATGAATTGTGGGTTTATGATCAAGTCTATCTATGAACAATATTTGATTCTTCTCTGGAATATTTTATGTATGATTGGTTATCTTTGCAAGTTTCTTCGAATTATCAGTTTGGTTTGGCCTACTAGATTGATCTTTCTTGCAATGGGAGAAGTGCTTAGCTTTGGGTTCAATCTTGCGGTGCTCGATCCCAGTGACAGAAAGGGAAACGACACGTATTGTATTGTTGCCATCGAGGATAAAAAGATGGGGTTTATATCATATTGCTTGAGTTTATCCCTCTACATCATGTCATCTTACCTAATGCATTACTCCGTTCTTATGAACTTAATACTCTAGATGCATGCTGGATAGCGGTCGATGTGTGGAGTAATAGTAGTAGATGCAGGCAGGAGTCGGTCTACTTGTCACGGACGTGATGCCTATATACATGATCATGCCTAGATATTCTCATAATTATTCTCTTTTCTATCAATTGCTTGAAAGTATTTTGTTCACCTACCGTAATACTTATGCTATCTTGAGAGAATCCACTAGTGAAACCTATGGCCCCCGGGTCTATCTTTTATCATATAAGTTTCCAATCTATTTTATTTTGCAATCTTTACTTTTAATCTTTATCATAAAAATACCAACAATATTATCTTATCATCTCTATCAGATCTCACTCTCATAAGTGACCGTGAAGGGATTGACAACCCCTTTATCGCGTTGGTTGCGAGGTTCTTATTTGTTTGTGTAGGTACGAGGGATTTGCGTGTGGCCTCCTACTGGATTGATACCTTGGTTCTCAAAAACTGGGGGAAATACTTACGCTACTTTGCTGCATCACCCTTTCCTCTTCAAGGGAAAACCAACGCAGTGCTCAAGAGGTAGCAAGAAGGATTTCTAGCGCCGTTGCCTGGGAGTCTACGCACAAGTCAAGACATACCAAGTACCCATCACAAACTCTTATCCCTCGCATTACATTATTTGCCATTTGCCTCTCCCCCACTTCACCCTTGCTGTTTTATTCGCCCTCTTTTTCCGTTCCCTTTCTCTTTTCTAGTTCGTCTCTTTTTGCTTGTTTTCTTGTTTGCTTGTGTGTTGGATTGCTTGCTTGTCACGATGGCTCAAGATAATACTAAATTGTGTGATTTTTCCAATACCAACAATAATGATTTATTAGCACTCCAATTTCTCCTCTTACCAATGCTGAATCTTGTGAAATTAATGTTGCTTTGCTGAATCTTGTCATGAAAGATCCGTTTTCCGGCCTTTCTAGTGAAGATGCCGCTACCCATCTAAACAACTTTGTTGATTTGTGTGATATGCAAAAGAAGAAAGATGTGGATAATGATATTGTTAAACTGAAGCTATTCCCGTTTTCTCTTAGAGATCGTGCTAAAACTTGGTTTTCGTCTTTGCCTAAAAATAGTATCGATTCATGGAATAAGTGCAAAGATGCTTTTATCTCTAAGTATTTTCCTCCCGCTAAGATCATCACTCTTAGAAACGATATTATGAATTTTAAGAAGCTTGATCATGAACATGTTGCACAAGCTTGGGAGAGGATAAAATTAATGATACGTAATTTCCCTACACATGGTTTGAATCTTTGGATGATTATACAAAAATTGTATGCCGGATTGAACTTTGCTTCTGGAAATCTTTTAGATTCGGCCGCGGGAGGCACTTTTATGGAAATAACCTTAGGAGAAGCTACTAAACTCCTAGATAATATTATGGTTAATTATTCTCAATGGCATACTGAAAGATCTACTAATAAAAAGGTGCATGCTATAGAAGAAATGAATGTTTTGAGTGGAAAGATGGATGAGCTTATGAAATTGTTTTCTAATAAGAGTGTTTCTTTTGATCCTAATGATATGCCTTTGTCTAGTTTGATTGATAATAATAATGAATCTATGGATGTGAATTTTGTTGGTAGGAACAATTTTGGTAATAACGCGTATAGAGGTAATTTTAATCCTAGGGCGTTTCCTAGTAATTCCTCTAATAATTATGGTAATTCCTACAACAATTCTTATGGAAATTATAATAAGATGCCCTGTGATTTTGAATCTAATATTAAAGAATTTATTAGTTCGCAAAAGAGTTTCAATGCTTTGATTGAAGAAAAAATGTCTAAGATTGATGAGTTGGCTGGGAACGTGGATATAATTTCTCTTGATGTTGATTCTTTGAAACTTAGATCTATTCCACCTAAGCATTATATCAATGAGTCTCTCAAAGCTATGATAATTTCCATTGATGAGTGCAAAGAAAGAACCGCTAGGATGCGTGCTAAAAAAGATTGCTTTGTGAAAGCATGTTCTTCTAGTTCCCATGATAATAATGATGAAGATCTAAAAGTTATTGATGTGTCCCTTATTAAATCTTTGTTTTTCAATATGAATCTTGATAATGATGGGACTGAAGATGAGTCAACTTTAGTTAGAAGGCGTCCCAATGATTCGGAGTTTTTAGATCTTGATGCAGAAATTGATAAAAGTGGGATTGGAGAGGTCAAAACTTTAAATCGCAATGAATCCACTATCTTGGATTTCAAGGAATTTAATTATGATAATTGTTCTTTAATATATTGTATTTCCTTGTTGCAATCCGTTCTAAATTCTCTGCATGCTTATAGTCAAAACAAAGCTTTTACTAAACATATCGTTGATGCTTTAATGCAATCTTATGAAGAAAAGCTTGAATTGGAAGTTTCTATCCCTAGAAAACTTCATGATAAGTGGGAACCTAATATTAAAATTAAGATTAAAGATCATGAATGCTATGCTTTCTGTGATTTGGGTCTTAGTGTTTCCACAATTCCTAAAACTTTGTGTGATTTGCTAGGTTTCCGTGAATTTGATGGTTGTTCTTTAAACTTGTATCTTGCGGATTCCACCATTAAGAAAACTATGGGAAGAATTAATGATGTTCTTATTGTTTCAAATAGGAATTTTGTGCCCATAGATTTCATTGTTCTTGATATTGATTGCAATCCTTCATGTCCTATTATTCTTGGTAGACCTTTCCTTAGAACGATTGGTGCAATTATTGATATGAAAGAAGGGAATATTAGATTCCAATTTCCGTTAAGGAAGGGGCATGGAACACTTTCCTAGAAATAAAATTAAATTACTTTATGAATCTATTATGAGGTCCACTTATGGATTGCATACCAAACATGACAATACCTAGATCTACCCTTGCTTTTATGCCTAGCTAGGGGGGGTTAAACGATAGCGCTTGTTGGGAGGCAAACCAATTTTATTTTTTTTCTTGATTTTTGATTCTGTTTAGTAATAAATAATTCATCTAGCCTCTATTTATATGTGGTTTTATGCTTTTAATTATTTTTTGTTCCAAGTAGAACCTTTGGGAAGACTTGGGGAAAGTCTTTGCGATCTTGCTGTAAAAAACAGAAACTTTAGCGCTCACGAGATTTGCTGCCATTTTTTACTGGAGAGTGCTATTTAGTTAATTATTTTTGAAGATGATTAATAGGTAAATTTCTCACGTCCATCAATTTATTTTAGAATTTTTGGGGTTCCAAAAGTATTCTAAACCTACAGATTACTACAGACTGTTATGTTTTTGACAGATTCTATTTTTCGTGTGTTGTTTGCTTATTTTGATGAATCTATGGTTAGTAATAGAGTTTATGAACCATAGAAAAGTTGTAATAAAGTAGGTTTAACACCAATATAAATGAAGAATGAGTTCATTACAGTACCTTGAAGTGCTGGTTTGTTTTCTTTTACTAACGGAGCTCACGATATTTTCTTTTAAGTTTTGTGTTGTGAAGTTTTCAAGTTTTGGGTAAAGATTTGATGGATTATGGAACAAGGAGATGCAATAGTCTAATATTGGGGATGCCCAAGGCACCCCAAGGTAAATACAAGGACAACCAAAAGCCTAAGATTGGGGATGCCCCGGAAGTCATCCCCTCTTTCGTCTTCGTCCATCAGTAACTTTACTTGGAGCTATATTTTTATTCACCACATGATATGTGTTTTTCTTGGAGCGTCTTGTTTGATTTGAGTCTTTGTTTTTTAGTTTACCACAATCATCCTTGCTGTACACACCTTTTGGGAGAGACACACATGAATCAAAATTTATTAGAATACTCTATGTGCTTCACTTATACCTTTTGAGCTAGATAATTTTGCTCTAGTGCTTCATTTATATCTTTTAGAGCACGGTGGTGGTTTTATTTTATAGAAATTATTGATCTCTCATGCTTCACTTATATTATTTTGAGAATCCTTTAAAACATCATGGTAATTTGCTTTGGTTATGAATTTAGTCCTAATATGATAGGCATCCAAGATCGGTATAATAAAAACTATCATAAAAAGTGCATTGAATACTATGAGAAGTTTGATACTTGATGATTGTTTTGAGATATGAAGGTGGTAATATTAGAGTATGCTAGTTGAGTAGTTGTGAATTTGAGAAATACTTGTTCTAAAGTTTGTGATTCCCGTAGCATGCACGTATGGTGAACCGTTATGTGATGAGTCGGAGCATGATTTATTTATTGATTGTCTTCCTTATGAGTGGCGGTCGGGGACGAGCGATGGTCTTTTCCTGCCAATCTATCCCCCTAGGAGCATGCACGTAGTACTTTGTTTCGATAACTAATAAATTTTTGCAATAAGTATATGAGTTCTTTATGACTAATGTTGAGTCCAATTGTACGCATTCTCACCCTTCCACCATTGCTAGCCTCTCTAGTACCGCACAACTTGCGCCGGTACCATTAACCCACCATATACCTTCCTCAAAACAGCCACCATACCTACCTATTATGGCATTTCCATAGCCATTCTGAGATATATTGCCATGCAACTTTCCACCATTCCATTTATTATGACACGCATCATCATTGTCATATTGCCTTGCATGATCATGTAGTTGACATTGTATTTGTGGCAAAGCCACCATGCTTAATTTTTCATACATGTCACCCTTGATTCATCGCAATCCCGATATACCACCGGAGGCATTCACATAGAGTCATATTTTGTTATAAGTATCGAGTTGTAATTCTTGATTTGTAAATAAAGAAAAGTGTGATGATCATCATTAGAGCATTGTCCCATGTGAGGAAAGGATGATGGAGACTATGATTCCCCCACAAGGCGAGATGAGACTTCGGACGAAAAAAAGAGGCCATAAAAAAGATAGAAAAGAAGGCCCAAATAAAAAAATGAGAGAAAAAGAGAGAAGGGACAATGTTACTATCCTTTTTCCACACTTGTGCTTCCAAGTAGCACCATGATCTTCATGATAGAGAGTCTCATATGTTATCACTCTCATATACTAGTGGGAATTTTACATTATAGAACTTGGCTTGTATATTCCAATGATGGGCTTCCTCAAATGCCCTAGGTCTTCGTGAGCGAGCAAGTTGGATGCACACCCACTTAGTTTCTTTTTGAGCTTTCATACACTTATAGCTCTAGTGCATCCGTTGCATGGCAATCCCTACTCACTCACATTGATATCTATTGATGGGATCTCCATAGCCCATTGATACGCCTAGTTGATGTGAGACTATCTTCTCCTTTTTTGTCTTCTCCACAACCACCATTCTATTCCACATATAGTGCTATGTCCATGCCTCACGCTCATGTATTGTGTGAAGATTGAAAAAGTTTGAGAACATCAACAGTATGAAACAATTGCTTGGCTTGTCATCGGGGTTGTGCATGATTTAAATACTTTGTGTGGTGAAGATAGAGCATAGCCAGACTATATGATTTTGTAGGGTAACTTTCTTTGGCCATGTTATTTTGAGAAGACATAATTGCTTAGTTAGTATGCTTGAAGTATTATTATTTTTATGTCAACATTAATCTTTTGTCTTGAATCTTTCGGATCTGAATATTCATGCCACAATAAGGAGAATTACTTTGAAGATTATGCTAGGTAGCATTCCACATCAAAAATTCTGTTTTTATCATTTACCTACTCGAGGACGAGCAGGAATTAAGCTTGGGGATGCTTGATATGTCTCCAACGTATCTATAAGTTTTGATTGTTCCATGCTATTATATTATCTTTTTTGGATGTTAATGGGCTTTATTTTACACTTTTATATTATTTTTGGGAATAACCTACTAACCCAAGGCCAAGTGCAAATTGCTGTTTTTTTGCCAGTGTTTCACAGAAAAGGAATATCAAACGGAATCCAAACGGAATGAAACCTTCGGGAGAGTTATTTTTGGAACAAACGTGATCCACAGGACTTGGAGTGGACGTCAAGAAATCATCGAGGAGGCCACGAGGCAGGGGGGCGCGCCTTCCCCCTCGTGGTGTTTTATTTTATAAAAATTATTGATCTCTCATGCTTCACTTATATTATTTTGAGAGTCTTTTAGAACAACATGGTAATTTGCTTTGGCTATAAAACTAGTCCTAATATGATGGGCATCCAAGATGGGTATAATAAAAAATTTCATATAAAGTGCGTTGAATACTATGAGAAGTTTGATTCTTTATGATTGTTTTGAGATATGAAGATGGTGATATTAGAGTCATGCTAGTAGAGTAGTTGTGAATTTGAGAGATACTTGTGTTAAAGTTTGTGATTCCCATAGCATGCTGTAACGCCCTTGATGCGGCTATATCTCCCACGTGTCGAAGCACGACTTAGAGGCATAACCGCATTGAAAGCAATGTCGCAAGTGAGGTAACCTTCACACAACCCATGTACTACATAAGGGAAAGAGATACATAGTTGGCTTACAATTGCCACTTCACACAATTACATGAATAAAACATTACATCAACCAGATACAATCAAGGTCCGACTACGGAACCAAAATAAAAGAAGACTACCCCAATGCTACACAGATCCCCGATCGTCCCAACTGGGCTCCACTACTGATCAACTAGAACGAAACAACACAAAGGACAAGATCTTCATCGAGCTCCTCCTTGAGCTTGGTTGCGTCATATGCACCGTATCCTCGGCACCTGCAAGCTGGTTTTGGAAGTAACTGTGAGTCACGGGGACTCAACAATCTCGCACCCTCGCGATCAAGACTATTTAAGCTTATAGGTAGGGTAAAAGGTATGAGGTGGAGCTGCAGCAAGCGACTAGCATTTATTGTGGCTAACATACGCAAATGAGAGCGAGAAGAGAAGGCAAAAGCACGGTCGAACAACTATGATCAAGAAGTGATCCTAGAACAACCTACATCAAGCATAACTCCAACACCGTGTTCACTTCCCGGACTCCGCCGAGAAGAGACCATCACGGTTACACACGCGGTTGATGTATTTTAATTAAGGTCAACTTCAGGTTTTCTACAACCGGATATAAACAAATTCCCATCTGCCCATAACTGCGGGCACGGCTTTCGGAAGTTCAAATCCCTGTAGGGGTGTCCCAACTTAGCCCATCACAAGCTCTCACGGTCAACGAAGGATATTCCTTCTCCAAGACAATCCGATCAGACTCGGCATCCCGGTTACAAGGCATCCTCGACAATGGTAAAACAAGTCCAGCAACACCGCCCGAATGTGCCGACAAATCCCGATAGGAGCTGTACATATCTCGTTCTCAGGGCACACTCAGATAGGTCAAGCTACAACTAAAACCAACCCTCGAGTTGCCCCGAGGTGGCCCCGCAGGCTGCCCATTTCGGACCAACACTTAGAGGAGCACTGGCCCGGGGGTGTGTGTGGTTAAAATAAAGATGACCCTTGAGTCTGCAGAACCCAAGGGAAAGAAAAGGCTAGGCAGCGAATGGTAAAACCAATGTTGGGCATTGTTGGAGGAGTTTTACTCAAGACGAACTATCAAGGGGTTCCCATTATAACCCAACCGTGTAAGGAACGCAAAATCCGGGAACATAACACCGATATGACGGAAACTAGGGCGGCAAGAGTGGAACAAAACACCAGGCATAAGGCCGAGCCTTCCAACCTTTACCAAGTATATAGATGCATTCATTAAATAAGAGATATTGTGATATGCCAACAAGATATCCATGTTCCAAACATGGAACAAGCTCCAATCTTCCCCTGCAACTAACAACACTATAAGACGGGCTAAGCAAAGCGGTAACATAGCCAAACAACGGTTTGCTAGGACAAGGTGGGATAGAGGCTTGGTTCAACAATATAGGAGGCATGATAAGCAAGTGGTAGGTATCGCAGCATAGGCATAGCAAAAGAGCGAGCAACTAGCGAGCAAAGATAGAAGTGATTTTGAGGGTATGGTCATCTTGCCTGAAATCCCGCAAGGAAGAAGAACGAGTCCATGAAGAAGACAAACGGACATAGTCGAACGGGTCCTCACAAACGCGACGTTATCGGAACCAACCCGAAGAAGAAACACCGGAAAGAAGCACACAACATAGTAAACAACCAACACATGAACAAGGCATGATATGCGGGATACGGTATGCGGTGCATATGCACGATTTGGAAAGGAATGATTGAACCTGACCTCAAATTGGAAATCCAAGAGTGCCACTAGAAAGAGGAGTTGATTTCAATCGAAATCGATATGAAGATCACCGGAATCGGATGCACGATTTGGAAATGGCAAGCAAAACAAATATGGCACCGGTGTGCGATTAACAGCAAGTAGCCATCTAAATGCATCAAGATAAATATGCTACAACACTCAAACATGGAAACAAAATACATGGCAGGGATCCACTCAAGATGCTTAACAAACGATGAACACTGAGCTACGGCTAAATCACTCATTAACAGGTTCAAACAAGCATGGCAAAAGTGCAAATGATAACATGTCTCAGACTTAGTGAAATTAACACAAGTCTGGAATTTATCATCAGGAAGCACACTTTAGAGCATGAAAACTACATGCTACAGGAACTTAACATGGCAAAGCAAGGCATTTCATGAAGCTACTCAAAGCACTTAACAAAAGTCCCTTAGTGACCTTGAGCCAAAAGGGATCATAAAATACAACTGCAAGCATGTGAACATAGCAAAAACATAAATAGATTCAGACTTAGTGAAAAACTGGAGCATGCAAAACAGTTAACGAGTAGGCATGTTTACGAGCTCGATGCACTCACCACAAAGCATGGCATGACAAACTAAGCATACACCCATCAAGAAGACATGGCATAGAAGCTATACATGGCAAGAACAACAACATAGCATGCACGGATCAATAACAACAACCTCGGCAAAATCGCTAAACATGCTAACAAGCTGCCAGGAACATTTTATAGCAAAAGTAGAGCTCAATTGACTCAAGCTAGGGTGCTCCATAAATGCAAACAAAGACATGGATGGATAGAGCACCACAATGTTAACAAAACATCCTTACTGATCATCCTCGAAAGAGGCACGGATCACTAGGAAACAACATGAACATAAGGCATAAAAATAAAGACAGGACAAGGACTGTGAAATTCTAAGTCCCTGAAATCAGCATCAACGATTACGCTACTTTGCATGCTTGTGCTAGTCACCACAAAGACCACAAAAATACATGGCATACACCCCTGTAAATATGGCATGGCATATAACAAAACACATGTAGAGCTCAGGATCATAGCATGCACAAATTAAACATGGCAAAAATGACAAAAGGCCATTTGCTGAAACAGATCTGACATATTCATCACATAGCCCTCTTCCAACAGCATTTCGGGCATCAAGATGAGCTCAAATGAAAATAATGCAATGAGATGAAATGATGTACTCTTCGAGACGAACATTTTGATATGCTACACGCACGAATCGGAGCTACGGATGCAGAATTATGACACGTTGAAAAATGCATAAAAATTAGGGTTCGGAGGGAAAAGTCAACCGGGGGAAATTTCAGATCTGAGATCCAGATCGTGCACGGAAACCAAGGTCGCCGGGAAACACTGTAGAGTAACTCGCCGGACTTGGACCGGCCGGAGTTATAGGAGGCCTTCGCCGACGAGGGGAAGCGGCGGTGGCCGGACTTGGAGACGGCGCGGCGAGGCGGCGAGGACGGGGCGGCGGCGACCGGGCAGCAGGCGGCGAATGGCGGCGCCGGCGGGAAGGATGGCGCCGGCGGCAAGGCGTCATGGCATCCGACGCGGTGGTGGGCGGCGGCCGGTCGGGCGAAGTGTGGTGGCGCGTGCGCCTCGGGGCGGCGCGGGGCGCGGGATCTCCCGCGGGCGAGCGGCGGCGCAAAGACGGGCCGCGGGGGCCGGCCTCGGGCCCCGGCGGGCCTGGCGGCGGGGAGGAGAGAGAGGAGTCGTGGGGCGACACGCGGCGGCGGCGGATTGGTCCGGGTGAGGTGGCGGTGGCGGTGGACATTGTCCGGCGCGGAGAAGAAATGTCCGGCGGCGCGCGGAGGGAATTTTTAGAGTTTCATCTGCGGAAAATTTTGAGGGGATCACATATATATTGGCAGAAGGAGTTAGGAAGCTCCAAATGAGGTGCGGTTTGCGGCCACGCGATCGTGATCGAACGATCTAGATGATGGAACAGGTTTAGGTGGGTTTTGGGCCATTTTGGAGGGGTGTTGGGCTGCAACACACACGAGGCCTTTTCGGTCCCTCGGTTAACCGTTGGAGTATCAAACGAAGTCCAAATGGTACGAAACTTGACAGGCAGTCTACCGGTAGTAAACCAAGGCCGCAAGGCAAGTATCGGTCCAATCCGGAAATGTTTAACACCCACGCACAAAAAGAGGTAGAAAGGGACACCGGGAGACATAGGAGCACCGGAATGCAAAACGGACAACGGGGAAAATGCTCGGTTGCATGAGACGAACATGTATGCAAATGAAATGCACATGATGACATGGTATGCAATGCATGACACGCAAGCACATGACAAGGCAACAACAACGAATAACTGGAGGACACCTGGCACATCGGTCTCGGGGCGTTACAACACTCCACCACTACGAGAGGATCTCGTCCCGAGATCTAGAATGGCACCGGAGGGAAAACAGAAGAGAAAGAGAAGAGGTAAAACTAAGTTGCTTCTCTGACCAATGAGTGAAGCTAAAGAACCTTGAGAGTTTGAACAAATTGAAAGAAAGAATGCAACGGAGATGAACGAAGTTGGAAACACTCCGTTAGAAAATAGGGACAAGGAAGAACAACTTCGAGCAGCACTCCGGTTGAGAAGTTATGCAAGACTTGATAAGATGAAAAAGAACTTGAGCAAAAGGCACAACACTCCAGATAAATAAGATAGAGAAGGAATAAGACTGATATAATTTGGACGACACTTCGACTGTAAATGGAAGAAATTGAACATGATCTTGACAAACTGAGATGATGGGTGAAAAGAACAACATCACAAAGCCTCCGGAACGAAAGAATAGCAGATAGATAATTGAAATAGGAGAATTGTGAAGAAAATGCCAACTTATGCCACAAAAGAGCTTGATAAGGCATCCTTAGGAGACGGGTCGAGCGGAGTTGTTGGAACACCAACAATGAAAAGAATAACCTTGATATGGTCTTATGGAATACATCTCAAATTATGAGGTGACAACCAGCCACTTACGGGAAAAGAATTGGATTGATATCAACAAGGAGACGAGAAAGCTATCTCACCGGGAGGATAGATGAAGAACTTGGATCATATATTATCACCATTAATAGCAACAATCCTTAGGGAAAGCTTTAGGTGAAATATAACCCAAGATAACTCCAATGACGAGATTGATGGATTTAAAATAACTCATTCTTAACAACATGTGAATCATGAAACATGAACTCAAATTATCAAGAATGACATAATACCACCTCCAAAGATACGGTAGAAAGAATTGCACTCCGGAATGCGAGATGAAGAAATGCTTGAGATCCTTAGAAAAGAATGTTGATGAACACTTCGAGAAGGAATTAAATCCTTTATGAACCAACATGTAGAACCTTCATGAAGAACTCCGGTAAACAAAAGAATGATCAAACGAAAGGAAAGAGAAGTTGAAAGCACAAGGTGAATCCTTGCAAAGATTGGATGAAGCTTTGCGATGAGATAAAGTGGAAACTTGGAACTCCGGAAGGAAAGATAAAGCATCTCGAACCGAGAATGTGATATGATGAACCACTCCGGAAAGCAGTAATTGAATAAACTCGATGAAACAAGAATAAGAATTACATTATGTTTATCCTTCACCAATTCAAATTTATGACAAGCAACGGAATCTGCATACTACTTAATCTCGTTGGAAAGGATTAAGAGAGATATAGCGCAAACTTGGGAAGGTCTTCAACGATCCACCGGAAGGATTGAAACAACGAATAAATTGATATGATAACAAAGGAAAAGAAATCTGGAATGAACCACCGTAAGAATTGAAAAATGAAAGTGGCAAGGACACAATTTATAGGAAAGAATTGGAAAACGAATGACGATACATGAGAGAGTTTAGAAACAAGAGAACGAAGAGATCACGAGCTGATTAGAGATCACTTGAACGATGCACTGGTAAGATTGGAGAATGATAGCTGAAAGCTGAGAATGAATAAACCTGAATTGTTGGACTCCGGATAATCAAACTGAGAAGACTCTTGAATTACTCCGGAAGGGTGAAAAGAATTCTCACATTCAAAACAATTATGAGAGGATGACATCAAGCTAGAATCACGAATCTCCAAGAGAATGGAGCAAGATTGAGAGAAAAATCTTCTTCGGTCTTCCAATATGAGAATGACGACGAGAAACACCACCATGAATTGTTGAGGCACTCCGGAATAAAGAAGGATATAAAATTTGAATCAACAATGAATTTGAAAGATCTTGGAGAAAGACATATGACTGATGATAACACATACTTATGTCAAACTTTGAGAAAATTTGAGGATAGCCCCGGGAAAAGAAAAGAGTCAGGTAAGATCCTGGGAAAAGACCTATGGGTTAGGGCCCACTCAAAGAAACACCGTTGAGATGATTTAAAAGAGAGGTTGCATCGGTTGAATTAAATGACTTGAATGAGATAACATCCTCGAAAAAGCTTGAACGAATGTAGAGTAGAAACACGAATCTTCGAGATATCTTGAGCACTCCGGAACGATTGAATATTGAGAAATGGAAGATTAAGAGGTGCACCAGCATGAGGAGGTATTTGAAACGAGGAAAAATGATATGATCAACAAAGCTTGACTTGAAACCACCGGAGATGAAAAAAATGCAAAAAATGATGAACATGTAGAGCATCTTCACGAGAACCACCGGGTAAGAATATTGACGGAACAGAATGGGGAGACTTCATATCCATAAGATGGATGCTTGATTAAGACATCTGAGTGCTTGAGGAAAAAGGGTGGGTGGGCGGGAAAAACAAAGGCAGCTTGGGACGAATGAAACAAACAACGTTGAGAAGAACTGCTAATTGATCTTGCGAATGTTGACGTGATCGGATCCACTTGAAGAGAAAACACGCCGGTTGAAAAAAAGGATTGACATGACAATCTCGATTATCAAGAAGGATTAGTATTCGCATAGGAGTATGAGAACACCGCTTAGGAAAGGTATGGGATCAACTCTTGACTTGAAAGCAACTCGAATACCACAGCTCAAAAGCAAAACAAAGGATTGGCTTGCAGAATAAGCCAGAACAAACATATGATAGAGAATTAGAGATTTCGTCCGAAGTTTTCGTGGTGGGGCCTACACGGGCTCAATCGTACAACACTATCATGTACAAGGCAGTGCACATGACATACGAAGCGTCCCCGAGTCGGCATAGCCAAGGACTCTTTAAGACACAACGAGACCACTGTAAAACCAACCGTGGATAGGCGGACCACTAGACGTCGAACCCCAATTTCATATCATACATCTATCGAAAAGATATCCTAAGAGCTAATTGAATTCCCACTTATAAACTCCCAAAACTTTCCGGTTATGCAATCAGGTGTTGGGGATACAGGGAAGCATAATATCTCACCCAAATCTAGCAAATCCTACATCCAGCTGTATCCATCCTTCAACACATAACCAAGAAACCTTCGGAAATCGTCTACCTCAACCTTCGAAAAGCATCCGTTATACAAGTTATGGCAATACTCACGAATTCCCACCCCAGTACTGGGTGGCGTCGAGGTTATCTCACCAACAACTGCATAAAAGAGATTTTCAATGTCGGCGAAACTAAACTCAGGTATTCCAGAACTGCAACGATAAAATTGTGACGACAACACCTCGGAGCTCAACTCCCCAGGACACTGCCACAACCCCTAAATGACAGGAGGCACCAAGAACAATGTCCGCATCACAAATCGATCGGAACGATTCCAAGATACCCGCGTGATCCTAAATTTTTTTTAGTGAAATTTGAGAGGAGAAGAGTCAAAACTCTACGTCAGGATGCCTCACCAGAGCGACAAAGGGACTGAGGAGTAAAAAGAATTCCTGACTCTCCGATATATATAATCCTAAATGACTCGAAACATTTTTCTAGACTCAACAACGCCAACGATTCGATCAAGCAGGGGCCTCCTAAAGTCGGGGAAGGCTCTGATTACCAACTTGTAACGCCCTCGATGCGGCTATATCTCCCACATGTCGAAGCACGACTGGGAGTGGACGTCAAGCAATCATCGAGGAGGCCACGAGGCAGGGGGGCGCGCCTACCCCCCTGGGTGTGCCTTCCCCCTCGTGGTGTTTTATTTTATAAAAATTATTGATCTCTCATGCTTTACTTATATTATTTTGAGAGTCTTTTAGAACAACATGGTAATTTGCTTTGGCTATAAAACTAGTCCTAATATGATGGGCATCCAAGATGGGTATAATAAAAACTTTCATATAAAGTGCGTTGAATACTATGAGAAGTTTGATTCTTTATGATTGTTTTGAGATATGAAGATGGTGATATTAGAGTCATGCTAGTAGAGTAGTTGTGAATTTGAGAGATACTTGTGTTAAATTTTGTGATTCCCGTAACATGCTGTAACGCCCTCAATGCGGCTATATCTCCCACGTGTCGAAGCACGACTTAGAGGCATAACCGCATTGAAAGCAATGTCGCAAGTGAGGTAACCTTCACACAACCCATGTACTACATAAGGGAAAGAGATACATAGTTGGCTTACAATCGCCACTTCACACAGTTACATGAATAAAACATTACATCAACCAGATACAATCAAGGTCCGACTACGGAACCAAAATAAAAGAAGACTACCCCAATGCTACACAGATCGCCGATCGTCCCAACTGGGCTCCACTACTGATCAACTAGAATGAAACAATACAAAGGACAAGATCTTCATCGAGCTCCTCCTTGAGCTTGGTTGCGTCATATGCACCGTATCCTCGGCACCTGCAAGCTGGTTTTGGAAGTAACTGTGAGTCACGGGGACTCAGCAATCTCGCACCCTCGCGATCAAGACTATTTAAGCTTATAGGTAGGGTAAAAGGTATGAGGTGGAGCTCTAGTAAGGGACTAGCATTTATGGTGGCTAACATACGCAAATGAGAGCAAGAAGAGAAGGCAAAAGCACGGTCGAACAACTATGATCAAGAAGTGATCCTAGAACAACCTACGTCAAGCATAACTCCAACACCGTGTTCACTTCCCGGACTCCGCCGAGAAGAGACCATCATGGTTACACACGCGGTTGATGTATTTTAATTAAGGTCAACTTCAGGTTTTCTACAACTGGACATTAACAAATTCCCATCTGCCCATAACCGCGGGCACGGCTTTCGAAAGCTCAAATCCCTGCAAGGGTGTCCCAACTTAGCCCATCACAAGCTCTCACGGTCAACGAAGGATATTCCTTCTCCAAGACAATCCAATCAGACTCGGCATCCCGGTTACAAGACATCCTCGACAATGGTAAAACAAGTCCAGCAACGCCGCCCGAATGTGCCGACAAATCCCGATAGGAGCTGTACATATCTCGTTCTCAGGGCACACTCAGATAGGTCAAGCTACAACTAAAACCAACCCTCGAGTTGCCCCGAGGTGGCCCCGCAGGCTGCCCATTTCGGACCAACACTCAGAGGAGCACTGGCCCGGGGGGTGTGTGTGTGGTTAAAATAAAGATGACCCTTGAGTCTGCAGAACCCAAGGGAAAGAAAAGGCTAGGCGGCGAATGGTAAAACCAATGTTGGGCATTGTTGGAGGAGTTTTATTGAAGGCGAACTATCAAGGGGTTCCCATTATAACCCAACCGTGTAAGGAACGCAAAATCCGGGAACATAACACTGATATGACGGAAACTAGGGCGACAAGAGTGGAACAAAACACCAGGCATAAGGCCGAGCCTTCCACCCTTTACCAAGTATATAGATGCATTCATTAAATAAGAGATATTGTGATATCCCAACAAGATATCCATGTTCCAAATATGGAACAAGCTCCAATCTTCACCTGCAACTAACGACGCTATAAGAGGGGCTAAGCAAAGCGGTAACATAGCCAAACAACGGTTTGCTAGGACAAGGTGGGTTAGAGGCTTGGTTCAACAATATAGGAGGCATGATAAGCAAGTGGTAGGTATCGCAGCATAGGCATAGCAAAAGAGTGAGCAACTAGCGAGCAAAGATAGAAGTGATTTTGAGGGTATGGTCATCTTGCCTGAAATCCCGCAAGGAAGAAGAACGAGTCCATGAAGAAGACAAATGGACGTAGTCGAACGGGTCCTCACAAATGCGACGTTATCGGAACCAACCCAAAGAAGCAACACCGGAAAGAAGCACACAACATAGTAAACAACCAACACATGAACAAGGCATGATATGCGGGATACGGTATGCGGTGCATATGCATGATTTGGAAAGGAATGATTGAACCTGACCTCAAATTGGAAATCCAAGAGTGCCACTAGAAAGAGGAGTTGATTTTGGTCGAAATCGATATAAAGATCACCGAAATCGGATGCACGATTTGGAAATGGCAAGCAAAACAAATATGGCACCGGTCTGCGATTAACAGCAAGTAGCCATCTAAATGCATCAAGATAAATATGCTACATCACTCAAACATGGAAACAAAATACATGGCAGGGATCCACTCAAGATGCTTGACAAACGATGAACACTGAGCTACGGCTAAATCACTCATTAACAGGTTCAAACAAGCATGGCAAAAGTGCAAATGATAACATGTTTCAGACTTAGTGAAAAATTAACACAAGTCTGGAATTTATCATCAGGAAGCACACTTTAGAGCATGAAAACTACATGCTACAGGAACTTAACATGGCAAAGCAAGGCATTTCATGAAGCTACTCAAAGCACTTAACAAAAGTCCCTTAGTGACCTTGAGCCAAAAGGGATCATAAAATACAACTGCAAGCATGTGAACATAGCAAAAACATAAATAGATTCAGACTTAGTGAAAAACTGGAGCATGCAAAACAGTTAACGAGTAGGCATGTTTACGAGCTCGATGCACTCACCACAAAGCATGGCATGACAAACTAAGCATACACCCATCAAGAAGACATTGCATAGAAGCTATACATGGCAAGAACAACAACATAGCATGCACAGATCAATAACAACAACCTCGGCAAAATCGCTAAACATGCTAACAAGCTGCCAGGAACATTTTATAGCAAAAGTAGAGCTCGATTGACTCAAGCTAGGGTGCTCCATAAATGCAAACAAAGACATGGATGGATAGAGCACCACAATGTTAACAAAACATCCTTACTGATCATCCTCAAAAGAGGCACGGATCACTAGGAAACAACATGAACATAAGGCATAAAAATAAAGACAGGAGAAGGACTGAAATTCTAAGTCCCTGAAATCAGGATCAACGATTACGCTACTTTGCATGCTTGTGCTAGTCACCACAAAGACCACAAAAATACATGGCATACACCCCTGTAAAGATGGCATGGCATATAACAAAACACATGTAGAGCTCAGGATCATAGCATGCACAAATTAAACATGGCAAAAATGACAAAAGGCCATTTGCTAAAACAGATCTGACATATTCATCACATAGCCCTCTTCCAACAGCATTTCGGGCATCAAGATGAGCTCAAATGAAAATAATGCAATGAGATGAAACGATGTACTCTTCGAGACGAACATTTTGATATGCTACACGCACAAATCGGAGCTAGGGATGCAGAATTATGACACGTTGAAAAATGCATAAAAATTAGGGTTCGGAGGGAAAAGTCAACCGGGGGAAATTTCAGATCTGAGATCCAGATCGTGCACGGAAACCAAGGTCGCCGGGAAACACTGTAGAGTAACTCACCGGACTTGGACCGGCCGGAGTTGGAGGAGGCCTTCGTCGGCGAGGGGAAGCGGTGGTGGCCGGACTTGGAGATGGCGCGGCGAGGCGGCGAGGACGGGGCGGCGGGGACTGGGCGGCAGGCGGCGAAGGGCGGCGCCGGCGGGAAGGATGGCGCCGGCGGCGAGGCGTCACGGCATCCGACGCGGTGGTGGGCGGCGGCCGGTCGGGCGAATGTGGCGGCGCGTGCGCCTCGGGGCGGCGCGGGGCGCGGGATCTCTCGCGGGCGAGCGGCGGCGCGGAGACGGGCCGCGGGGGCCGGCCTCGGACCCCGGCGGGCCTGGCAGCGGGGAGGAGAGAGAGGAGTCGTGGGGCGACACGCGGCGGCGGCGGATTGGTCCGGGTGAGGTGGCGGTGGCGATGGACATTGTCCGGCGCGGAGAAGAAATGTCCGGCGGCGCGCGGAGGGAATTTTTAGGGTTTCATCTGCGGAAATTTTTGAGGGGATCACATATATAGGCAGAAGGAGTTAGGAAGCTCCAAATGAGGTGCGGTTTGTGGCCACGCAATCGTGATGGAACGATCTAGATGATGGAACATGTTTAGGTGGGTTTTGGGCCATTTTGGAGGGGTGTTGGGCTGCAACACACACGAGGCCTTTTCGGTCCCTCGGTTAACCGTTGGAGTATGAAACGAAGTCCAAATGGTACGAAACTTGACAGGTGGTCTACCGGTAGTAAACCAAGGCTGCAAGGCAAGTCTCGGTCCAATCCAGAAATGTTTAACACCCACACATGAAAAGAGGTAGAAAGGGACCCCGGGAGACATAGGAGCGCCGGAATGCAAAACGGACAACGGGGAAAATGCTCGGATGCATGAGACGAACATGTATGCAAATGAAATGCACATGATGACATGGTATGCAATGCATGACACGTAAGCACATGACAAGGCAACAACAACGAATAACTGGAGGACACCTGGCACATCAGTCTCGGGGCGTTACACATGCACGTATGGTGAACCGTTATGTGATGAAATTGGAACATGATTTATTTTTTGATTGTCTTCCTTATGAGTGGCGGTTGGGGACGAGCGATGGTCTTTTCCTACCAATATATCCCCCTAGGAGCATGCACATAGTACTTCATTTCGATAACTAATAGATTTTTGCAATAAGTATGTGAGTTCTTTATGACTAATGTTGAGTCCATGGATTATACGCACTCTCACCCTTCCACCATTGATAGCCTCTCTAGTACCGCGCACTTTTGCCAGTACCATAAACCCACCATTACGTTCCTCAAAATAGCCACCATACCTACCTATTATGGCATTTCCATAGCCACTCCAAGATATATTGCCATGCAACTTTTCACCGTTCCGTTTATTATGACACACTCCATTGTCATATTGCTTTGCATGATCATGTAGTTGACATCGTATTTGTGGCAAAGCCATCGTTCATAATTCTTTCACACATGTCACTCTTTATTCATTGCACATCCCGATACACCGCTGGAGGCATTCATATAGTCATATTTTGTTCTAAGTATCGAGTTGTAAGTAAATAAAAGTGTGATGATCTTCATTATTAGAGCATTGTCCCAATGAGGAAAGGATGATGTAGACTATGATTCCCCCACAAGTCGGGATGAGACTCCGGACGAAAAAAGAGGCCAAAAAAATGAAGGCCCAGAAAAAAGAAAAGAAAGAAAGGAAAAAAATGAGAGAAAAAGGGAGAAGGGGCAATGCTACTATCCTTTTACCACACTTGTGCTTCAAAGTAGCACCATGATCTTCATGATAGAGAGTCTCCTATGTTGTCACTTTCATTTACTAGTGGAAATTTTCATTATAAGAACTTGGCTTGTATATTCCAATGATGGGCTTCCTCAAAATGCCCTAGGTCTTCGTGAGCAAGCAAGTTGGATGCACACCCACTTAGTTTCTTTTTGAGCTTTCATACACTTATAGCTCTAGTGCATCTGTTGCATGGCAATCCCAAGTCACTCACATTGATATCTATTGATGGGCATCTCCATAGCCCGTTGATATGCCTAGTTGATGTGATACTATCTCCTTCTTTTTGTCTTTTCCACAACCACCATCTATTCCACCTATAGTGCTATGTCCATGGCTCACGCTCATGTATTGCGTGAAAGTTGAAAAAGTTTGAGACCATCGAAAGTATGAAACAATTGCTTGACTTGTCATCGGGGTTGTGCATGATTAAATACTTTGTGTGATGAAGATAGAGCATAGCCAGACTATATGATTTTGTAGGGATAGCTTTCTTTGGCCATGTTATTTTGAGAAGACATTATTGCTTTGTTAGTATGCTTGAAGTATTACTGTTTTTATGTCAATATTAAACTTTTGTTTTGAATCTTATGGATCTGAATATTCTTGCCACAATAAAGAGAATTAAATGGATAAATATGTTAGGTAGCATTCCACGTCAAAAATTCTATTTTATCATTTACCTACTCGAGGACGAGCAGGAATTAAGCTTGGGGATGCTTGATACGTCCCCAACGTATCTATAATTTTTGATTGTTCCATGCTATTATATTATCTGTTTTGGATGTTAATGGGCTTTATTTTACACTTTATATTATTTTTGGGACTAACCTACTAACCCAAGGCCCAGTGCAAATTGCTGGTTTTTGCCTATTTCAGTGTTTCGCAGAAAAGGAATATCAAACGGAATGAAACCTTCGGGAGAGTTATTTTTGGAACAAATGTGATCTAGAGGACTTGGAGTGGACGTCAAGCAATCAACGAGGAGTCCACGAGGCAGGGGGACGCGCCTACCCCCCGGGCGCCCCCTCGTGGGCCACTCATTGCTCAACCGACCTACTTCTTCCTCCTATATATACTCATATACCCTGAAAACATCCAGGAGCACCACGAAACCGTATTTCCATCGCCTCAACCTTCTGTACCCAAGAGATCCCATCCTGGGGCCTTTTCCGGAGCTCCGCCGGAGGGGGCATCGATCACGGAGGGCCTCTACATCAACTCCATGGCCCCTCCGATGATGTGTGAGTAGTTTACTTCAGACCTTTGGGTCCATAGTTATTAGCTAGATGGCTTATTCTCTCTCTTTGAATCTTAATACAAAGTTCTCCTCGATCTTCTTGGAGATCTATTCGATATAACTCTTTTTGCGGTGTGTTGTCGAGATTCGATGAATTGTGGGTTTATGATCAAGTCTATCTATGAACAATATTTGATTCTTCTTTGAAATCTTTTATGTATGATTGGTTATCTTTGCAAGTATCTTCAAATTATCAGTTTGGTTTGGCCTACTAGATTGATCTTTCTTGCAATGGGAGAAGTGCTTAGCTTTGGGTTCAATCTTGCGGTGCCTGATCCCAGTGACAGAAAGGGAAACGACACATATTGTATTGTTGCCATCGAGGATACAAAGATGGGGTTTATATCATATTGCTTGAGTTTATCCCTCTACATCGTGTCATCTTACCTAATGCGTTACTCCATTCTTATGAACTTAATACTCTAGATGCATGCTAGATAGCGGTCGATGTGTGGAGTAATAGTAGTAGATGCAGGCAGGAGTCGGTCTACTTGTCACAGACGTGATGCCTATATACATGATCATGCCTAGATATTTTCATAATTATTCGCTTTTCTATCAATTGCTCGATAATAATTTGTTCACCCACCATAATACTTATGCTATCTTGAGAGAAGCCACTAGTGAAACCTATGGCCCCCGGGTCTATCTTTTATCATATAAGTTTCCAATCTATTTTATTTTGCAATCTTTACTTTTAATGTTTGTCATAAAAATACCAAAAATATTATCTTATCATCTATATCAGATCTCACTCTTGTAAGTGACCGTGAAGGGATTGACAACCCTTTTATCGCGTTGGTTGCGAGGTTCTTATTTGTTTGTGTAGGTACGAGGGACTTGCGTGTGGCCTCCTACTGGATTGGTACCTTGGTTCTCAAAAACTGAGGGAAATACTTACACCACTTTGCTGCATCACCCTTTCCTCTTCACGGGAAAACCAACGCAGTGCTCAAGAGGTAGCAGAGATGCATAGCAACGAGAGGGGGAGAGTGTGTCCACGTACCCTCGTATACCAAAAGCAGAAGAGTTATACCACGCGGTTGATGTAGTCGAACTTCTTATCATTTCGACCGATCAAGCACCGAACGTACGTCACCTTCGAGTTCTGCACACATTCAGCTCGGTGACGTCCCTCGAACTCTTGATCCTGCAAAGTGTCGAGGGAGAGTTCCATCAGCATAACGGCGTGGTGACGGTGATGGTGAAGTGATTCGTGTAGGGCTTCGCCTAAGCACTACGTGAATATGACCGGAGGCGTAAACTATGGAGGGGGGCGCCGCACACGGCTAACAATGTTTGTTGTGTGTTCTAGTGGTGCCCCCCATATATATATATATATATATATATATATAGGTTGGGGGGTAGGAGAGGCAGCCAAGGGGCGCCCCAAGTAGGAGGAATCCTACTTGGGGTCCTCCCAATTCGGCCTCCCCCTTTCCTATTCCTATTCGGAGTAGGAAGGGAAGAGGGGGAAGGGGGAATCCTATTCCCTTTTTCCTTTCCTTCTTCCCCTTTCTTTCTCCAATTTGGCTAGCCCATATGGGGGGGGGGCACACCAGCCCCTTTGTGGCTGGTGTGTTTCCCCTCTTGGCCCATTAGGCCCATATAGCTTGCCGGGGGTTGCCCGGAACCCCTTCCGGTGACCTGATATGTACCCAATACCCCAGAACACTTCCGGTGTCCAAATACTACCATCCAACATATGAATCACCACTCGACCATTTCGAGACTCCTCGTCATGTCCGTGATCTCATCAGGGACTTCGAACAACATTCGGTCACCAAATCACATACACTCATATGATACAAAATCGTCATCAAACGTTAAGCATGCAGACCCTACGGGTTTGAGAACTATGTAGACATGACTTAGACACCTCTCCGGTCAATAACCAACAACGGAACCTGGATGCTCATATTGGTTCCTACATATTCTACGAAGATCTTTATCGGTCGAACCGTAATGACAACATACATTATTTCCATTGTCATCGGTATGTTACTTGCCCGAGATTTGATCGTCGGTATCTTCATACCTAGTTCAATATCGTTACCGTCAAGCCTCTTTACTCGTTCCGTAATGCATCATCCTGCAACTAACTCATTAGTCACATTGCTTGCAAGGCTTATTATGATGTACATTACCGAGAGGGCCCAAAGATACCTCTCCGATACTCGGAGTGACAAATCCTAATCTCGATCTATGCCAACCCAACAAACACCTTCGGAGATACTTGTAGAGCATATTTATAATCACCCAGTTACGTTGTGACATTTGATAGCACACAAGGTATTCCTCCGGTATCCGGGAGTTGCATAATCTCATAGTCAAATGAATATGTATATGTCATGAAGAAAGCAATAGCAATAAAACATAATGATCATTATGCTAAGCTAACGGATGGGTCTTGCCCATCACATCATTCTCCTAATGATGTGATCCCATTCATCAAATGACAACACATGTCTATGGTTAGGAAACTTAACCATCTTTGATTAACAAGCTAGTCTCGTATAGGCTTACTAGGGACACGATGTTTTGTCTATGTATCTGTCAGATTTTGGGTTCCGGCAGACCCTTGAGGTTCGAACACTGGGGTGCGTGCGGAGATCTCTCCCCTACCATTCTACGTCCGATCTCCTCGCGTGATCTAAGCTGGAAACAACGAACAACACAAGGGACACGAGGTTTATACTAGTTCGGGCCACCGTTGTGGTGTAATACCCTACTCCAGTGTGTGGTGTCGTGGATTGCCTCAGGGGCTGCTGATGAACAGTACAAGGGAAGAACAGCCTCGCGAGAGGTGTTGTTGAGCTGGTGTGATGAACTGCTAGGGTGAGTTCAGTCGCCTCTCTCTCTCTCTCTCTGCTAGGGCTCTACCAGATTTCTAGATGTCCCTCTACTCTGTGTGGCTAGTTCTACTTATAGAGGCCCTGGGCCTCCCCCGAAATAATGAGCGGGAAGGGCGCCAACAATTGGCCATTTTGAAGGGGAACATCTAGTACAAGTTATCTTGACCAAAGGTGGTCTTCGGCTGCCAAAAGTACTGGTGATGATGCCGTCTTGGGCTCCACGGTGACCTCCGTCCTGCCGCTCTGCTAGTCTTGGTCTTGTTGCACCGGAATGGTAACCTTTGCCCTATGCCTTGGCCTGTGGTTGCCCCCTTTGTACCAAAGGGGAAACAAGGACACTACGCAGGCCGGCGCCCGCCTGGTCTCAATCGTCATGGCTTGCGTCACGGGCTCCTCGTGAGGTACCCCTGCCTTGATCTCTCCACCTCCTCGCGAGCCTGCCTGATGAGGCTGCCTCAGAGGAAGCTCTCTGTCATCTGCCCCGCGAGGCTTAGCCCCTCGCGCGGGTCTTGAGCTTGAGCTGATGAAGATGGGCCGCGCTGGGCCCCCACTTGAGCCACGCCACAGGCCGCAGGCAGGCAAGTCTGGGGACCCCTGTTCTCAGAACGCCGACAGTAGCCCCCGGGCCCAAGGCACGCCCGGGCTTGGCCTGGCGGGGAAACAAAGGGGTAAGCATGAAGCACCATGGGCCCTAATAGCCCGCGGCCTTGGGCGCCGTGTGGCGATTGATTGGACGTGGGCGTCTGCGCTTCCCCACGATGCCTCGGCAACTGTCCATCTGACAAAAGAGGTGCCCGGGCCAGACTTACGTGCTTTGTTCTCGTCCACCTCGCTCCAGATCCCCTTTCTCGCTCTCCTCCATCTTGCTTCCGAAATCCTCCAGATCTGTCTCAATCCTTCTCGCCCGGCACGCCATGGCGCCTCGCAAGTCCCCGACCGAGGCCTGGTACTCGCCGGCCCTGGATTCCCAGAACCTGCCGGAGAAGAACCTCGCCCTCACGCGCCTGATGATGGTGGCGCAGGGCAGCAAGGGGGCGACTATGCTCAAGGCCGGCTCCGACCAGCATGAATGTAGGGGGAGCACCTTCTATCCGCTCTTTATGAGCACCATCGTCGCCGGTCTGGTGCCTCCTTTCTCTGAATTCTTCTTTGCTGTTCTCCGCCAGTACAACTTGCAGGCTCTGCATCTCCACCCCAACTCTGTTCTTCTCCTGGCGATTTTTTCTTACTACTGTGAGGCTCATATCGGGGTAAAGCCCTCGGTGGCCTTGTTGTGCCACTATTTTTCCCTCTGGGTTTCTGGTGGCCATGTCTCCGCATGTGCGAGCTTCATCGCATACTCCAATTCCAATACTATCTCGAAGCCTGGGAAGAGAATCGAAGGCTTCCGGAGCAAGTGGGTCATGGTGGACGTCGGGCGCCTCCACCCCCGTCTGGTGTTGCCTACGGGGCAGCCCAAGGCTGTCGACGCGTGGTCCCGTGCGGAGCTCGTCGACCCCCGTGCGAGGGCGGTGCTGAAGAGGATGAACGCGGACCTGAGGCCGAGCGACTTGGGGACGGCGAAGCTGACTGGAGCCACGCTGCTGAGGGAGTTCTTGGAGCACCGGATGGCTCCACTCCAGGAGCACTCGCTCCCATTGTGGAGGCTTGGGGAAGCGGACGCCGCCTTGCGCCGAAGCTCTGAGGCCCTGACCGATGAGAATCTGATCGCGGCCCTCCATTCCTTGGTTGGGGGAGACGTGGCGAAGCCGGTGGGCGCCCCCGTCCCCCTGTTCCTTCGTGACGACTGGGAGCAGGTGGTGAACGCCATGCCCACCTTTAATGGTGATGGGCTGGTGCCCACGGAAGCTTCCGAGGGTCTTGCGGCACTGACGATGTTGAACGTGTCCTCCGGCAGCTCCAGCGGGAGTGAGGAGGAAGAAGAGGCGGAGGAAGAAGAGTCTGACTTTGAGGCGACTGGCGAGGAGTCGGGGGAGTCCTTCCCTAGGCTCACGTCTCGGGCCCTCCGCTCCATGCCGGATGACGACGATGCCGGCGCCAGGCGAGGAGGGGAGGACTCTCCCTTGGTCACAAGGAAGGGCAGGTCGAGGCTGGTTCCCCAGGGTCCACTCTGATCCCTGGGCGGTCTAAGGCCAGCCCCAGCCCTCCCGACGTGGCTTCTGCTTCCGGGCCTCCCGAGGCTGATCCCAGCTGCAGGCACTCGGGCTTCAAGTTCGGCTGGAGGTTTCTTGGGTCCGCGAGCGACGATCAGTAAGTGCTTGATTCCTGCTTTGCTTGGTTTCTGCCGCTGAGGCTTGACGTCCATATTCTTTTGTCAGACCGGCGCCTGCGGCGAAGAGGTTGAAAGGGGCTTCTGCGGCCCTGCTTGGGGCGAGTCCACCTGTCGAGATGGCGCCTTCGTCCAAAGACGGCGCGGCTCGCGCTTCCCCTGCCTGATCGTCCTCGCGAGGCTGACTGGGACGCTTCGGCGAGGAGTCAGCCCCCGTGGCCCCGCTGACCCTGGAGTCGACTGTGCTCGATGCTGCAGCCGGGGCAGCCAAGGCCCAGGGGGTTCCTTCTTGCCAAACTGTGATCACGCTGCCGTCTTCTTCGCCCGCTCCGCCAGTTCCCGCTCCTTCTGTTCCCTCTGCCGCCGTCTTCGACCAGGTCGCTAGCGAGCCGAGCCACCTGCGGGAGGATCTTCTGAGCGCGGACCCTCGCTTAGTGGCTGGGCGCTTGGAGCTAGCTTCTGTCTGGGCCCGTTCCGCTGCCTCCGTCCGAGCAGCGCTGAGCCAGGCCGTGGCGGCCTCCGATGGGGAGAAGCAGGCCGCCAACCAAGCCAAGGCCGCTCGCGACGCTGCCCTGGGCGACGCTGCGGCTGCCAAGGCTCGCTGCAAGGAGCTGGAGGTCGAGCAGCAAGCCTGCGCGACGAGCTCGCCAAGGAGGTCCACGGCCACCAGGAGAAAGAGAAGGAGATGAAGGCTCGGGAGGCTGCCGTCAAGGACCGGGACGTCGAGCTTGAGGACCGCCGTGGCCGATTGGAGATGCTGGAGCAGTCCCTGCAGGCGGAGAGGACCGAGCTGGACGCCAAGGCGAAGGTCCTGGCGGAGGATTGGGTGGCCTTCACGAAGATGGAGAAGAGGGCTCGTGCCGCGCTGAAGACGCTTTACGAGAGCGGCTTGGAGGAGCAGTTGGCCGGCGCGGAGGACGGCCCCACCAAGCTGCTTCCCTTCCTGGTCCGTGCGTTTGAAGATGTCATAGACGACCTTGGCCCCACGGCTGAGGCCGAGGCGCGCGCCCTGTCTTCGGCGGCGCTGACGCGTGTCCTCAGCCACGTCTACCTGCGTGACCCCAACGCCGACCTCGACAGCCTGCTGGAGCCTGTGAGCGGCGACCTTGCAGCCGCTCCCGCTGAGGCCGTGAAAGGCCGAGCCGAAGCTTTTCTTGGGAGGTTCTGCGCCTTTAGCATCTTGCCCAGGCGCGGTGCCGCCAGCTCCGCGGCCCCAGGAGGCGGCGCCACTGGAGAGTGATCCCTTCGCGGCTTCTGTCCTGCTTTTATTCCTGCAACATGCAGCATGCCTCACGGAGGCGTTTAAACTTGTGTTTGGCGTCGTGAAACAATCTATGGCTTGTAATATTTGCTTTGAATTTCCTGGAATTTGCATTTTTCTCCCCTACTTGCTCGCGCTCTATGTCGGCAGGGCCCGGCCCCGCGCATACCTCACCCAGCGTTAGCCCCGACCGGAAACCAGGACGGGACTAAGGAGCGAGGGGCTACGTGGCAAGTTAGGCTCCTGAGTCGTGATGCTCAGGAGTCCCCCTTGACGCACAAGCATCAAGTAGGAAAGGGGGGAACGAGGAGTGGATTGATCGTTCTGCATCGGCAGGGCCTGACCCTGCGCATACCTCACCCAGCGTTAGCCCCGACCGGAAACCAGGACGGGACTAAGGAGTGAGGGGCTACGGGGCAAGTTAGGCTCCTGTGTCGCGATGCTCAGGAGTCCCCCTTGACGTTCAAACGGGTTTCCATACCTTGGCTCCGCTCGGGGAGGGGTGCGTGACGACCAGGTCTGAGGGACCTGGCTGGGTGGCGTGCGCTCGGGCGAGGCCCGAGCGTAGCCCCCGTGTCCAGCCCCCTCGCGCGGCACTCCCGAGGGGAGGCGTTGCGATGTCGTCGGATACTAAGCTCTGGGCTCCCTGAGGTTGGTACGGCCGTAGGCCGCCCTCAGTTGTTTATCACCAGCGCGGAGCATAGCGCTTCCGTATGTGTACGGGCATAGCCGCTCCTCGGCAGTGTCGTCAGCCAGCGCGGAGCATGGTGCTTCCACTGGTACGTGGGAGGGGGCTCCTCTCCGGGAGGTGCCCCCAGGGCATGTACATCCCCTCCCTGACACGTGGCCGGCACGGTAGGGCTAGGAGAGGTGTATCTGGGCACTCGTGAGCCAGCACGGGACTCACGAGGCCCTACCTCGAGGCGGGTTGCGCCTGGCTCTGGGCCTTTATCAATGGTGTGTTCCTGCAGGGTGGTTAGAATGCAAATGCTCTACGTCCTCAGGTCTTGGCCCTCGAGCGAGCTCAGCCGCTGCTGGTATGACAGGTCGCGATGCTGTGGGTCAAGGCCAGGGGGTGAGGGCTGGAGAGCCAGTAGGAGCCCATGAGTCATGATGCTCAGGTACCCCCCTTTTAACATGCAAGCGCTTTGCATGAAAGCGGAGAAGTCCGCGATAAGCAGCGGGTGACAATTAAGCGCGAAAGATCAAATTCATTTCAAGTAGACGCAGGAAAAGCAAATGCCGTTGGGCCAGGCCCGAGCAGCTCGGGGATGATGCAGCCCGAGGGGCGCCCCCAACAAGGTAAGTAAAGAGCATAAGCAAAACGGATACATGCCGCAGGGACAGACCCACGCGACCTGGGAATAATGCAGCCCTGTGGGCGCTCCCAGCTAAAAACGGAACTTCGAAAGATGTCACCTGGTGTCGTTTGAAGATGGGGTGATGTTGAAGAAGCGGGCGATGCGCGGTGAAGAAGTCGATCCTTACGCGCCCCCAGGCCCAGGAGCCTCGGGAGGCTCCGAGGGCACTAGTGGGTTTCCGAGGGCCTTCTCCATCTCCTCCAGAACCGCACCATGCCTGACCTCCTGAGCCTCCAGAATGATCCTCAGTAGGCACTGATGAGCGGCGACCGTGCTCGGCAGGCCGAAAGGCATGCGAACGTAGCTGTGAGGTGGACCCTCGCAACGCCCCACGCGCGAAGGCCAGAGGCGCTCCTGAGACGCAGCTCGGTTGAGCCCTGGCACGTCGACGCAGACGCGCAGCCCACCATCCTCGCCTGGATGTGGGGCCATGGCGAGCAAGCGGCGGCTTCCGCGCATGACTCTCGACTCCTGTAGCTCCTGAGTGTTGCTTGCGATGAACTCCCGAGGGTTTGGTCTTCCTTGCCTTGTACCTTCCTGAGGGAAACATGCCTGGAAGCACCCCTCCAAGTGGTGCCCGAGCGCCTCCCTCGCGACCTCGGCAAGGTCGGTGGCTCTCCAAGAAAGAGCCCCCAAGCCCTGCCTAAGGAGGGCGCCGGGCGCGCCTTCCTATGTGAGAGAGGGTGGCGCTCCCTGATTGGGCGCAGATCCTGACCCAACACCTCCGGAGGCGCCTGCCTCCTTATGGCTTAGGCCAGGCGAAACCTTCTTCTTCTTGGGGGTCGCCTCGGGAAGTCTTCCGTTTCTGTGGTCCGGGTCTTCGATTGCTGTGGCTTGGAACGCGCGCTCGAGTGAACACACTGCGTCCCTTTCTTCATAGGGTACGGTGATGATTCCACCACTTCCTGGCATCTTGAGGACATTGTATCCATGGTGAGTCACTGCCATGAACTTGGCCAGGGCTGGGTACCCGAGGATGGCATTGTATGGTAGACGGATGTGGGCGACGTCGAAGTCGATGAGCTCGGTGCGGTAGTTGTTGCGCTGCCCGAAGGTGACTAGAAGGCGAACCTGTCCTATCGAAACAGTGGAACCATCAGTGACTCCTGAGAATGGCTTGGTTGGCTGAAGTTGATCGTACGACACTTGGAGATTGTCGAACATCTCGACGGACAGGACGTTGAGTCCTGCTCCGCCGTCAATGAGGGTCCTGGGGACCTGCATGTTGCTGATGACTGGGGAGCAAATCATCGGGAGGACTCCGGCCGTTGCCGTGCACTTGAGCTGATCCTCTGAGCTGAACATGATAGCGCACGGAGACCACCTGAGAGGGTGCATGGCCTCAAGCTTGGGGAGGACTGCATTCACCTCGCGAGCAAACTGCTTGAAAATGCACTGTGAGGCTGGGGCCTGCGCGCCACCCAAGATGCAAGCGATTGCGCGCGGCTCTTGGAAGCCCCCAGCTCCCTCGTCTTGATGTTGGTCTTCGTTCCTCCTTGGCGGTGGCGGCATAGGAGGAAGGCCTGCGTTGCCGTGCGGGCGATCCTCACGAGGCTGACCTCTCCAGCCTCCCTCGCGAGGCTGGTCCTGCCAGTGATCCTCGCGAGGTCGGTCACGCCACCCTTGGCGAGGGCCACGGTCTTCCCATCGTCCGCCGCCTCTTCTTACTCCTCGGCCATAGCCCCTATCGTTGCGCTCGGGGCGTCGGCCGACACGTCCATCTCTCACGGCCCTGAGCTCTTGACATTCGTTGGTGTTGTGGGTGTGGAGCTCGTGGTACACGCAGTACCGGCTGCCCTTGGATGACTCAGGATGATCCCTGCCTCGCTTGGTGTCTGGCTCCGCTGCAAGCATGGCAGCCCCCTTGCGCTTCACGTCCTTGGCCTTGGCCTTCTTCTCTTCTGGGTCGGCAGCCGGGAGTTCGAGGAGGGAAAGGCGCCCTTCTTCAGCCCTGGTGCACTTGGTCGCCAAGTTGAACAGCTCCAGGGATGTGCACAGGTCTTCATGGATTGCTAGCTCCTCCTTCATCTTGATGTCGCGTACGCCATCGGAAAAGGCCAAGATGATGGCTTCTTCAGTCACCTTGGGGATCTTGAGGCGAGCATTGTTGAAGCGCTGGATGTATTTCTGCAGGGTTTCCCCTTGCTGCTGCTTGATGCGGCGCAGATCGCTCATGGCCGGGGGCCAGTCGTGAGTGCCCTGGAAGTTGGCGATGAAGCGAGTGCGCATCTCATCCCAGGAGGAGATCGTGCCAGGAGCCAGGTTCAGGAGCCAGGTGCGGGCCCCGTCCTTGAGCGCCATGGGAAACCAGTTCGCCATGACCCTTTTGTCTCCGTTGGCGGCTTCGATGCACAGCTCGTAGAGCTGTAGGAACTCCACGGGGTCTGCCATGCCATCGTAGCGAGGGGGCTGGTCAGGCTTGAACTTGCCTGGCCATGTGACGCCGCGTAGCTCGGGGGTGAGGGCGCGGCAGCCTACCATGGCCACCGGTGCCTTTTGTTGGTGCTGGGCTTGTTCCTGGGGATTACCGCACGCCGCTGCTTGGAGCAGCGCGGGGTCTTGGCATGGATGTGCAGGGACACGATCTTGGCGCGCCGGCGCTGGGAGTGCGCGAGCACCTTCTTGGGGACGAGGGATCTCTTGGCAGCTCCTTTCTTGCTGCGCAGGCGCCGGACGTGGAGGGTCTCGCCCTGGGGCTGCGCGCCTTGGAGCTAGGGCGCCTTCTTGGGGAGGAGGTGGTGGAGGCGCCTCCTGATCCCCGCCTCCTGCGCGGAATGGAGGGTGAGGCAGCGAGAGGGACGGCAAGCGGGAGCCCCCTGCGGCGCTGATGAGCTCGGTGATGCGGGCGAGCCAGTCCTCGTAGAGGTCGTCGACATGGCGGTAGTGCAAGAGCTCTCTTTCCAGGAGCAGCGCGGCGTGCGCGTCCGTGGGGGCGCGACGGGCGTGGGATGACGAAGTGGCTGGAGTCAGCGACGGTGTGGCGGTGCGGCCCTCCCGCCGTACCGAAGGATGCTGGGACGAGGCCTGCTGCTCGTTCCCCGCTGGGCCGCTGGCGGCGTTGGCGGCAAGCAACGGGGAACGACGAGGACGTCCGCCGACGGGCGCTGTCTAGGCGACGCGGGTGGCGAGAGTAGCCCGGCGCTCAGCGCGAGCCCGACGAGCGTCAGCCATGGACACGACGGAAGATCACACGCGAACAGCGGAAGAAAGATTCCGGCACACCCCTACCCGGCGCGCCAAATGTCGGATTTCGGGTTCCGGCAGACCCTTGAGGTTCAAACACTGGGGTGCGTGTGGAGATCTCTCCCCTACCGAACTACGCCAATCTCCTCGCGTGATCTAAGCTGGAAACAACGAACAACACAAGGGACACGAGGTTTATACTGGTTCGGGCCACCGTTGTGGTGTAATACCCTACTCTAGTGTGTGGTGTGGTGGATTGCCTCAGGGGCTGCTGATGAACCATACAAGGGAAGAACAGCCTCGCGAGAGGTGTTCTTGAGCTGGTGCGATGAACTTCTAGGGTGAGTTCAGTCGCCTCTCTCTCTCTGCTAGGGCTATACCAGATTTCTAGATGTCCCTCTACTATGTGTGGCTAGTCCTACTTATAGAGGCCCTGGGCCTCTCCCCAAATAATGAGCGGGAAGGGCGCCAACAATTGGCCATTTTGAAGGGCAACATCTAGTACAAGTTATCCCGACCAAAGGTGGTCTTCGGCTGCCAAAAGTATTGGTGATGACGCTGTCTTGGGCTCCACGGTGACCTCCGCCCTACCGCCCTGCTGGTCTTGGTCTCGTTGCACCGGAATGGTAACCTTTGCCCGATGCCTTGGCCTATGCTTGCCCCCTTTGCACCAAAGGGGAAACAATGGCACTGTGCAGGCCGGCGCCCGCCTGGTCTCGATCGTCATGGCTTGCGTCACGGGTTCCTCACGAGGTACCCATGCCTTGATCTCTCCGCCTCCTCGCGAGCCTGCCTGATGAGGCTACATTGAGGAAGCTTTCTGTCGTCCGCCCTGCGAGGCTTGGCCCCTCGCGAGGGTCTTGAGCTTGAGCTGATGAAGATGGGCCGCGTTGGGACCCCACTTGAGCCACACCGCAGGCCGCAGGCAGGCAAGTCTGGGGACCCCCGTTCTCAGAACGCCGACAGAGAGGCGACTGAACTCACCCTAGCAGTTCATCGCACCAGCTCAAGAACACCTCTCGCGAGGCTGTTCTTCCCTTGTACTGTTCATCAGCAGCCCCTGAGGCAATGCACCACACCACACACTGGAGTAGGGTATTACACCACAACGGTGGCCCGAACCAGTATAAACCTCATGTCCCTTGTGTTGTTCGTTGTTTCCAGCTTAGATCACGCGAGGAGATCGGACATAGATCGGTAGGGGAGAGATCCCGGCACGCACCCCAGTGTTCGAACCTCAAGGGTCTGCCAGAACCCGAAATCCTACATTTGGCGCGCCAGGTAGGGGTGTGCTGGAATCTTTCTTCCGCTGTTCACGTGTGATCTTATGTCGTGTCCATGGCTGACGCTCGTCGGGCTTGCGCCGAGCGCCGGGCCGCTCTCGCCACCTGCGTCGCCCAGACGGCGACCGTCGGCGGACGTCCTCGTCGTTCCCCGTCGCCTACCACCAATGCCGCCACCGGCCCGGCGGGGAACGAGCAGCAGGCCTCGTCCCAGCATCCTTCGGTACGGCGGGAGGGCCGCACCGCCACACCGTCGCTGACTCCAGCCACTTCGTCATCCCACGCCCGTCGCGCCCCCACGGACGCGCACGCCGCGCTGCTCCTGGAAAGAGAGCTCTTGCACTACCGCCATGTCGACGACCTCTACGAGGACTGGCTCGCCCGCATCACCGAGCTCATCAGCGCCGCAGGGGGCTCCCGCTTGCCGTCCCTCTCGCTGCCTCACCCTCCATTCCGCGCAGGAGGCGGGGATCAGGAGGCGCCTCCACCACCTCCTCCCCAAGAAGGCGCCCTAGCTCCAAGGCGCGCAGCCCCAGGGCGAGACCCTCCACGTCCGGCGCCTGCGCAGCAAGAAAGGAGCTGCCAAGAGATCCCTCGTCCCCAAGAAGGTGCTCGCGCACTCCCAGCGCCGGCGCGCCAAGATCGCATCCATGCACCTCCACGCCAAGACCCCGCGCTGCTCCAAGCGGCGGCGCGCGGTAATCCCTAGGAACAAGCCCAGCACCAGCAAAAGGCACCGGTGGCCACGGCAGGCTGCCGCGCCCTCATCCTTGAGCTATGCGGTGTCGCATGGCCAGGAAAGTTCAAGCCTGACCTGCCCCCTCGCTACGATGGCACGGCGGACCCCGCGGAGTTCCTACAGCTCTATGAGTTGTGCATCGAAGCCCCCAACAGAGACAGAAGGGTCATGGCGAACTGGTTTCCCATGGCGCTCAAGGACGGGGCCCGCACCTGGCTCCTGAACCTGGCTCCTGGCACGATCTCCTCCTGGGACGAGATGCGCACTCGCTTCATCGCCAACCTCCAGGGCACTCGCGACCGGCCCCCGGCCGTGAGCGATCTGCGCCGTATCAAGCAGCAGCAAGGGGAAACCCTGTAGAAATACATCCAACGCTTCAACAACGCTCGCCTCAAGATCCCCAAGGTGACTGAAGAAGCCATCATCTTGGCGTTCTCCGATGGCGTACGCGACATCAAGATGAAGGAGGAGTTAGCAATCCATGAAGACCTGTGCACATCCCTGGAGCTGTTCAACTTGGCGACCAAGTGCCGCAGGGCTGAAGAAGGGCGCCTTTCCCTCCTCGAACTCCAGCTGCCGACCCAGAAGAGAAGAAGCCCAAGGCCAAACACGTGAAGCGCAAGGGGGCTGCCGTGCTTGCAGTGGAGCCAGACATCAAGCGAGGCAGGGATCAGCCTGAGTCATCCAAGGGCAGCCGGTACTGCGTGTACCACGAGCTCCACACCCACAACACCAATGAATGTCAAGAGCTTAGGGCCGTGAGAGATGGACGTGTCGGCCGACGCCCCGAGCGCAACGACAGGGGCTATGGCCGAGGAGGAGGAAGAGCGTGCGTGGACGACGGGAAGACCGTGGCCCTCGCCAAGGGTGGCGTGACCGACCTCGCGAGGATCACTGGCAGGACCAACCTCGCGACGGAGGCTGGAGAGGTCAGCCTCGTGAGGATCGCCCGACCGGCAACGCATGCCTTCCTCCTCTGCCACCACCGCCAAGGAGGAACGAAGAGCAACATCAAGACGAGGGAGCTGGGGGCTTCCAGGAGCCGCAGCGCAATCGCTTGCATCTTGGGTGGTGTGATGGCCTGGCTTATTAGGGATGATAGACAAGTCATATCAATAAGGAATTGCTTCTTTTCCGGTAGCCCATTCGGACAGAACTCCAAAGTTAAGCGTGCTCAGCTTGGAGTAGTGTCAGGATGGGTGACCGACCGGGAAGTTGCTCTCGGATGCGCATGAGTGAGGACAAAGTGCGCAGAAAAGACCAGTATTGATCTGTGGGGACAGTCTAGATCCCACCAGGAGTAACGACCACCGGCGGGTGTGTCTGGGGCGTTACAAGTTGGTATCAGAGCCGACCCTTGCGGATACACGGATGGTTGCGGACAGGTGCGCGGTCATGTTGTTCATGACTTTTGTGACCCGTCGTGGCACACGGCATGGCACATGTACCGGACTGGATGCACAGACGGTTGTGCCAAGAGGGAATGTTCCTGTGGCCCGACGAGGACGTCGGTTCCTCTGAGTGGGGGTGTATGTGATGGCCTGGCTTATTAGGGATGATATACTACTCATATCAATAAGGAATTCCTTCTTTTCCGGTAGCCCATTCGGACAGAACTCCAAAGTTAAGCGTGCTCAGCTTGGAGTAGTGTCAGGATGGGTGACCGACCGGGAAGTTGCTCCCGGGTGCGCATGAGTGAGGACAAAGTGCGCAGAAAAGACCAGTATTGATCTGTGGGGACAGTCTAGATCCCACCAAGAGTAACGACCACCGGCGGGTGTGTCCGGGGCGTTACAGGTGGCGCGCAGGCCCCAGCCTCACAGCGCATTTTCAAGCAGTTTGCTCGCGAGGTGAATGCAGTCCTCCCCAAGCTTGAGGCCACGCGCCCTCTCAGGTGGTCTGCGTGCGCTATCACGTTCAGCTCAGCGGATCAGCTCAAGTGCGCGGCAACGGCCGGAGTGAAGGAAATATGCCCTAGAGGCAATAATAAAGTTATTATTTATTTCCTTATATCATGATAAATGTTTATTATTCATGCTATAATTGTATTAACCGGAAAAATAATACCCCCACCAAGGCGATTAAGTTGGGTAACGCCAGGGTTTTCCCAGTCACGACGTTGTAAAACGACGGCCAGTGAATTGTAATACGACTCACTATAGGGCGAATTCGAGCTCGGTACCCGGGGATCTCTCCGCCTCCTCGCGAGCCAGCCTGATGAGGCCGTGCCTCAGGAAGCTCCGTGTCGTCTGCCCCGCGAGGCTTGGCCCCTCGCGAGGGTCTTGGGTCTGTGTTGATGAAGATGGGCCGTGCTGGGCCCCCCCTTTGAGCCACGCCACAGGCCGCAGGCAGACAAGTCTGGGGACCCCCGTTCCCAGAACACTGACAGTAGCCCCCGGGCCCAAGGCGCGCCCGGACTTGGCCGTGTAGGGAGGCGGAAGGGCAAGAGCGAAGCGCCACGGGCCCTAACAGCCTGTGGCCTTGGGCACCGCGTGGCGGTTGATTGGACGTGGGCGCCTTAGCAACCGCGCGAGTCGATAAAGGAGCGGCATCCGCCTAGGCTTTGCTTTTCACTTTCTCCGGTTGCTGCTCAGATCCCCTTTCTTGCGCCTCTCCTTCCTTCCTCCAAAATTTCCAGATCTACTCCGACCGCGTGACCTAGGAAGCCATGGCGCCTCGTCAGCCCCCGGCCGTAGCTTGGTACTCGTCTGCCCTGGACTCGCCGAGCGTGTCGGAGGCGAGCCTCGCCCGGTTGCGCCGGATGGCGGCGGCCCGGGGCATCGACGGGGCGAAGGTGTTCAAGGTCGGCTCCGCCACCCCTGAGGGCCAAGGGAGCACCTTCTATCCGTTCTTCGTAAGTGCCATTGCTGCTGGCCTGGTGCCTCCCTTCTCCGAGTTCTTCTTCTCTGTCCTCCGCCATTATAAGCTACAGGCTCTGCATCTCCACCCCAACTCCGTCCTTCTCCTGGCAATCTTCGCCTATTACTGCGAGGCTCACGTAGGGGTGCAGCCCTCAGTGGCCTTGCTGCGCCACTACTTCTACCTCCGGACCTCTCGGGGTCCTGCTTCCGCGTGCACGAGCTTCATCGTGTACGGTGGCGCCATTGCCATCTCGAACCCCGGGAAAAGGATTGAGGGCTTCAGGAGCAAGTGGGTCTTGGCGGATGCTGGGCGCATCCACCCTCGGCTGATCTTGCCCACGGAGCAGCCCACGAGCTCCAGCGATTGCGGTCGAGCGGAGCTCGTGGACCCCCGCGTGAAGCTGGTGTTGGAGAAGATGGACGCGGATCTGAGGCCGGCCAACATGGCGGCGGCGAAGCTGACCGGCGCGTCGCTGCTGAGGGAATTCCTGGAGCACCAGCTGGCTCCGCTTCGGCAGTACTCACTTCCGATGTGGAGGCCCCATCCGAGCCCCGCGGCCTTGGCCGATGGAGATCCGGCTGCGGTCCTCCAATCTCTGGTCAGGGGCGATGTGGCGAGGTTGGAGGGCGCTCCTACGCCCTTGTTCCTCCGCGACGACTGGGAGCAGGTAGTGGAGTCCATGCCCGTCTTCAACGGGGACGGGCCCGTGCCCATGGAAACTCCCGGGGAATCGGTGGACGTGTCCTCCGACGACTCGAGCGAAGAGGAGGAAGGAGGGGAGCGGGAAAAAGGGCCTGACTCCGAGGCGACTGACGGAGAGTCGAGGGCTCCCCTCCCCCGGTGCAGGTCCCGCGTTCTCCGCCTCTCTCCGAGCGATGACGACGAGGATGATGACGAGCAGGACGGCGGGAGCTTGCCCCCGATCCCGAAGAAGGACAGGACCGGGCTGATCTCCCGCGGGTCTGCCCCGGCCCCGAGGCGGACCGCAGACGCACCTTCCGCTTCCAAGCTTCCCGAGGTTGACCCTTCCAGCCGGCTTTCAGGCTTCAAATTTGGCCGGAGGCCGCTAGAGCTCACTGGCGACGACCCGTAAGCGTTTGATTCTTGTCTTTATTTCTTGTTCTGCTTCTGAGGCTTGACGTCCGCATCTCTTGGATAGGCTGGCGCCCGCAGCAAAGAAGCCGAAGGGAGCTCCTGAGGTTCCATCCGTGGCAGCGCCTCTGCCCGCGAAGGAGGGTGACCGCGACGCACAGGCTTCTCCTGCCCGGTCATCCTCACGAGTCCTGGCTGAGCCGGCTGGGGAGAGCTCAGCCCCCACGGCCCAACTGACTCCCGAGGTGTCCTTGCCTGCTGCCGCCACTACAGCCGTTGGGGCATAGCAGACTCCGCCTCAGGATGCTGTGACCGCGCTGCCGCCTTCTCCTCCGACTCCACCGGCTGCTGTCTCTCCGACTCCTTCTGCCGTTCTGGATCGTGCTGCTGCTGAGCTGGACCGACTGCGGCAGGATCTTCTTGGTGCCGACCCTCGCTTGGTGGCCGGGCGCTTGGAGCTGGCTTCAGGATGGGTTCGCTCCGACGCTTCGATTCGAGCGGCGCTGGTCCAGGCCTCGACGGCTTGCGATGAGGAGAAGCAGGCCGTCCTTGAGGCGAATCCTGCTCGTGACGCAGCCCTGGGGGAGGTGGTCGACGTCCGTGGTCGCTGCAAGGCGCTGGAGGACGAGCTGCAAGGCCTGCGGGACCAGCTCGCGAAAGAGGCCCGCCTTCACCAAGAGCAGGAAGAAGGCGTGAAGGCTCGCGAGGCGGCCGTCAAGGAGAGGGAGGTCAAGCTCAGGAAGCGCCGCGACCGCCTAGGCGCGCTGGAGCAGGAGTTGGGGCGAGGAAGGCCAAGCTGGACGACAAGGCCCTGGTTCTTGCCGAGGACCGCGTGGCCTTCACGGAGATGGAGGCGAAGGCTCGCTCCTCGCTGAGGACGCTTTACGACAGCGGCCTAGAGAGCCCGCTGGCTGACGCCGAGGACGGCCCCGCCAAGCTGCTTCCCTTCCTGGTTCGTGCTCTTGAAGATGTCGCCCTTGGCCTTGGCCCCACAGCCGAGGCCGAGGCGCGTGTCTTGTCTTCTGCAGCACTGACGCGGGTCCTCACCCACATCTACCTTCGCGATCCCGACATCGACCTCGACAGCCTGCTGGAGCCAGTAAGCGGCGAGCATGCCGCTGCCGCTGCCGAGGCCGTGAAGGGTCACGTGGAGGCTCTGCTGGGGAAGTTCCGGGCCTTCAGCACCAAGCCGAAGCAAGGCGCTGCCGACCCCACTGCTCCATAAGGCGAACCCACTTCGCGCTGCTCCACCGCCGACAAGTCACTCCGTTGTGGCTCCTGTCCTACCTTTAATTCCTGCACATGTATCATGCCTCGGGGAGGCGTTTAAACTTGTGTTTGGCATTGATATAACAGTGTGGACTGTAATATTTGCTTTTGAATTCCTTGAAATTTGCGCTTTTCCTTCCTACTTGCTTATGTTCTACGCCGGCAGAGCCCGGCCCCGCGCATACCTCACCCAGCGTTAGTCCCGACCGGAAACCAGGACGGGGCCAAGGAGTGAGGGGCTACGTGACAAGTTAGGCTCCTGAGTCACGATGCTCAGGAGTCCCCCTTGGCGCATGAACAGCAAGTAGGGAGGTGTGATGTGGGTGGATCTACCGTTCTACGTCTGCAGAGCCCAGCCGCGCGCATAGCTCAACCGCCGTTAGCCTTTCGGAACTAAGGAGTGAGGGGCTACGTGACCAGTTAGGCTCCTGAGTCGCGATGCTTAGGAGTCCCCCTTGACGCTCAAACGGCCTTCGTACCTTGGCTCCGCTCGGGGAGAGACGCGCGACAAACCAGGCCCGGGAGGGGCCTGGCTGGGCGGCGTGCGTCTGGGCATGACCCAGGCGCAGCCCCCGTGCCCAGCCCCCTCGCGCAGCACTCCCGAGGGGAGGCGTTACGATGAGGCTAGACACTGAGCTCTGGGCTCCCTGAGGTTGATGCGGCCCGGGGGCCACCCTCAGTTGTTTATCACCAGCGCGGAGCATAGCGCTTCCGTATGTGTACGGGCATAGCCGCTCCTCGGCAGTGTCGTCAGCCAGCACGGAGCATGGTGCTTCCACTGGTACGTGGGAGGGGGGCCCCCTCCGGGAGGAGCCCCCGGGGCGTGTACAGCCCCGCCCTGACACGTGGCTAGCACGGTAGGGCCTGGCGAGGTGTATCTGGGCACCCGTGAGCCAGCGCGGGACTCACGGGTCCCTACCTCTAGGCGGGTTGCGCCTGGCACTAGGCCTTATCTTTTGATGTGTCCCTGCAAATTCGGTTAGATGTCGGCACTCTATGTCCTCGGGTCCCGGCCCTCGAGCTGGTCTCAGCCATCGCTGGTATGCCAGGTCGCGATGCCGTGGACAAGGCCAGAGGGTGAGGGCTGGAGAGCCAGTAAGAGCCCTGAGTCGCGATGCTCAGGTACCCCCCCTTTAACGTGCAAGTGGTCGGCATGGAGAAGAAGAGGTGCCGTGGACCGACATCAAATAATCAAGCATGGTGGGTCGAACGCATAACCGGAAATAAACGCAAATGGGATACATGCTGCTGGGTCTGGCCCGAGCGACTTGGGGATCATGCAGCCCGAGGGGCGCCCCCAACAAGCTAAGATAACAACATGAAATAAAAGGGATACACGCCGCAGGGACAGACCCACGCGGCCTGGGAATAATGCAGCCCTGGGGGGCGCTCCCAGCTGGAAGTGAAACTTGAAAGATGTCACCTGATGACGTTGAAGATGCAGGGGTGTTGGTGTAGCAGACTCGGTGGGCCACGGAAGCCGATCCTCACGAGCCCCCAGGCCCAGGGGCCTCGGGAGGCTCCGGAGGCGCTGGTGGCTCCTCGCGGACCATCTCCATCTCCGCCAGGGCCGCGGAACGCCTGGCCTCTTGTGCCTCCATGATGCCCGTCATGAGGCGCTGGTACATGGCAGCCGCATTCGGCAAGCCGTAAGGCATGCGAACGTAGCTGTGGGGTGGACCTCCGCAGCGCCCCACTCGCGAGGGCCAGAGGCGCTCCAGAGAGGCGACTCGGTTGAGCCCTGGTATGTCGATGCAGACACGCAGCCCACCATCCTCGCCTGGATGGGGAGCCACTGCTGCTAGGCGGCGGCCGCCTTTCATGACTCTTGACTCCTGTAGCTCCTGAATGGCCTTGCTGATGAACTCCTGAGGGTCTGGCTCTCCTTGCCTTACTCCTTCTTGAGGGAAACGTGCTTCGAAACGCGCCTCCATGTGGTGCCCAAGCGCCTCCCTCGTGACCCTAGCCAGGTCGGTGGCCCTCCAGGGGAGAGCCCCCAAGCCCTGCCTGAGGAGGGTGTCGGGCGCGCTTTCCTATGCGATGGAAGGATGTTCCCCCTGGGTAGGCACGGGCCCAGAGGGGCCGGGCCGGACGATGTCTTCTTCTTCTTGGGGGCGGTCTCGGGAAGCCTCCTGCTTCCGTGATCTGGGTCTTCCAGTGACGCGGCCTGAAAGGCTCGTTCCAGGGAACACACCACGTCCTTCTCTTCACAGGGCACCGTGATGACTCCGCCACTTCCTGGCATCTTGAGGACATTGTAGCCGTGGTGAGTTACGGCCATGAACTTGGCCAGCGCTGGGTACCCAAGGATGGCGTTGTACGGCAGGCGAATGTGAGCGACGTCGAAGTCGATGAGCTCGGTGCGGTAGTTGTCGCATGCCCCGAAGGTGACAGGGAGGCGGACCTGCCCAATCGGGACGGTGGAGTCGTCGGTGATTCCGGAGAAAGGCTTGGTTGGCTGAAGCTGGCTGTAGGGAACTTGGAGATTGTTGAATGTTTCCACGGACAGGACGTTGAGCCCTGCCTCGCCATCGATGAGGGTCCTGGTGACCACCACGTTGCTGATGATTGGGGAACAAAGCATCGGGAGGACTCCGACTGTAGCCGCACACTTGAGCTGATCTGCTGAGCTGAACATGACGGCGCACGCCGACCACCTGAGAGGGCGCGTGGCTTCGAGCCTGGGGAGGACTGCATTCACTTCGCGGGCGAACTTCTTGAAGATGCGTTGAGAGGCTGGGGCTTGAGCCCTGCCCAGGATGCAGGCGATCGCGCGCGGCTCTTGGAAGCCCCCAGCCCCCTCGTCCTGGTGGCGGTCCTCGTTTCTCCTTGGCTGCGGCGGCAGCGGAGGGAGGCCTGCGTTGCCTTGCGGGCGATCCTCGCGAGGCTGATCCCTCCAGCCTCCCTCGCGAGGCGGGTCTTGCCAGTGATCCTCGCGAGGTTGATCGCGCCACCCTTGGCGCGGGCCACGGTCTTTCCAGCGTCCCGCGTTCCTTCCTCCTCCTCGACCGTAGCCCCGGTCACCGCGGTCGGGGCAACGGCCGATCCTTCCTTCTCGCACGGCTCGGAGCTCTTGACATTCGTTGGTGTTGTGGGTGTGGAGGTCGTGGTACACACAGTACCGACTGCCCTACGAAGGTTCGGGCTGATCTCTGCCCAGCTTGGTGTCTGGTTCTGCCACGAGCACGGCAGCCCCCTTGCGCTTCACGTCCTTGGCCTTGGGCTTCTTCTCTTCTGGGTCTGCGGCAGGCAGCTCGAGGAGGGAGAGACGCCCTTCCTCAGCCCTGGCACACTTGGTTGCCAAGTTGAACAGCTCCAAGGAAGTGCACAGGTCTTCATGCATCGCCAGCTCCTCCTTCATCTTGACATCGCGCACGCCGTCGGAGAAGGCTGAGATGATGGCCTCCTCAGTCACCCTGGGAATCTTGAGGCGTGCGTTGTTGAAGCGCTAGATGTACTTCTGCAGGGTCTCCCCGGGTTGTTGCTTGATGCGGTGCATGTCGCTCACGGCGGGTGGCCGGTCGCGAGTACCTTGGAAGTTGGCGATGAAGCGGGTGCGCATCTTGTCCCAGGAGGAGACCGTGCCTGGAGCCAGGTTCAGGAGCCAGGTGCGGGCCCTTTCCTTGAGCGCCATGGGAAACCAGTTCGCCATGACCTTCTCGTCTCCATTGGCAGCTTCGATGCCCAGCTCGTAGAGCTGGAGGAACTCCGCAGGGTCAGCCGTGCCGTCGTAACGAGGAGGCGGGTCTGGCTTGAAGTTGCTGGGCCACGCGACACTGCGTAGCTCGGTGGTGAAGGCACGGCAGCCTGCTGTGGCCACGGGAGGCCTTGGGTGACGGAGAGCTTGGTCTTTCATGTCCCCACGCGCTGCAGCTAGGAGCAGCACGGGGTCTTGACGTGCGGGAGCAGGAGCATGGTCGTGAAGTGCTGGAGCAGGGAGCGCCCGGGCAGCTTCTTGCGGGCGAGGGACTTCCTGGCAGCTCTGCTCTTGCCGCGCTGGCACCTGACGGAGCAGGTTCCGCCCGGGGGCCACGCGCCTTGGAGCCATGGCGCCTTCTTGAGGAGGAGGCGGCCGGGGCGCCGCCGGAGCTTTGTCGCCCGCGTGGGGCGGGGTGCGGTGTAGCGGAATGGACGGCGCAGGAGAGCCCCCTGCGGCGCGGACGAGCTCGGCAACACGGTCGAGACATTCTTCGTAGACATCATCGACGGGAAGGTAGCGCATGAGCTCGTTTGCCGCGATGAGCGCAGCTCAAGCCTCCATGGGTGCGCGGAGCGCGCGGGACGAAGAACCAGCTGGGGTGAGCGAGGGAGTTGCGGTGCGGCCGTCTTGCCGCACGGACGGATGTTGAGACGATGCTTGCTACTCATCCCCCGTCGGGCCGGTGGCGGCGTTGACGGCAGGTGTCGGGGAACGGCGAGGAAGCCTGCCGACAGGAGCCGTCTGGGCGACACGGGAAGCGAGAGTGGCCCGGCGCTCGGTGCAGGCCCGACGAGCGTCAGACATGGGCGCGATGGTCGGAGGAGAACGGGGTGGTGGAAGACGAATTTCGGCGCACCCCTACCTGGCGCGCCAAATGTCGGATTTCGGGTTCCGGCAGACCCTTGAGGTTCGAACACTGGGGTGCGCACGGAGATTTTGCCTCCTACCTGCCTGCACCCCTCCGCCTCGCTAAGATCTAGGCTATGGGAAGAACAACACAAGGGACAGAGGGTTTATACTGGTTCGGGCCACCATTGTGGTGTAATACCCTACTCCAGTGTGTGGTGTGGTGGATTGCCTCTTGGGCTGATGATGATGAACAATACAAGGAAGAACAGCCCCGCGAGGGTCTGTTCTTGGCTGGGGGGGACGAACTGCTAGGAGGAGTTCAGTCACCCTTCTCTCTCTCTCGGATTTCGATCTTCTCTTCTTCGTCCTTCGCCTCTGCCTACCTACCCTGTGGGTGGCTGGTCCTATTTATAGAGGCCCTAGTCCTCTTCCCAAATATCGAGCGGGAAGGGAGCCAACAATGGCGGGCTGATTTGAAGGGGGACAACTAGTACTAGCTATCCTGACAAAAGTAATATTCGCCTGCACAAAGCTCTGGTGGTGACGCCGCCTTGGGATCCACGATGACCTCCGTCTTGCAGTCCTCCTGGTCTTGGTCTTGTTGCACCGAAATGGAAACCTTTGCCTGATGCCTCGGTACTCCGCGGCTGCGCTTGCTCCCTTTGCACCAAAGAGGAAAGGAGGACACTGCGCGGGCTAGCACCCGCCTGGTGCCTTTGGTCGTCATGGCTTGCGTCACGGGCACCTCGTGAGGTACCCCACCTTGATCTCTCTGCCTCCTCGCGAGCCAGCCTGATGAGGCCGTGCCTCAGGAAGCTCCGTGTCGTCCACCCCGCAAGGCTTGGCCCCTCGTGAGGTTCTTGGGTCTGTGTTGATGAAGATGGGCCGTGCTGGGCCCCCCTTTGAGCCACGCCACAGGCCGCAGGCAGGCAAGTCTGGGGACCCCCATTCCCAGAACGCCGACACGGCTCACTTCCTGGAAAGAGAAGGGCTTGTCGTGGGGTTCATCGGTGGAGCTGGATGGACTCCAGAAATGTATCCGGAGTATGGCAAGCAAGAAGCTCAAGCTTGTCAACATAGTCCAGGTCATGCTCATCCGCCAGATCCTCCCATGTCAACAACGGGATTTTAACTTGTGGGAGTTCGACCCAGCCCAGCACCAGACTCTGAGTGAGCTCTTCGATACGACGCACAAGGATGTCTGGAAGGTGTTGTTCAAGGGCGCCGAGGTCCCTCCTCTCGCCGAGGACCGCGGGCTAAGCGCAAAGCGCCTAGCGCGTTCGGTGAGTTCAATACATCCCGTAGGATATTTATTTCCCCTAGCTTAATCATGTGCGGGGTCTGATCTCCATGCCTTTGACAGGACTGGGTGGAGACGTCGGGGCAGATTAACTGTCCGGCCCCTCTGCCCGAAGACACTGTGGGCGCTCTCCTGATGGAGATGCTGACTCCGGCTCCTTACAAGGTGCCGGAGAAGACCAAGAAGGCCAAGGGAACCCGAAAGATTTCCTGACGCCAGGGTTTATCGGACTTATCGTCCGATAACTTCGCGGCGCACTCCTCCCCCGAAGACGAGGAGGCAGATGAAGACACTCCCCCTCCAGTCGGGGGAGACAAGAAAAGGAAGACCCCAACCGGGGGGACGAAGGGTCCAAGAAGGGAAGGACTCTCCTTCCGGACTACTCTACCATCGCCACCGAAGGCGAGGATGAGTGGCTGCCCAGGGCCAAGCCCCTGGAGAAATCGTAAGTATTCGGATACCAGAGTAACTCATAGCATTCCTTTGTCGCCCTGCTTCTCCTAACACCGAATTATGACTATGCAGACCGCCACAAGCCCGAATCGACGTATCGTCGGACGGCTCCCTGGGCTCGTCGGATATGGATAGTGATCCACTTCCGACCGCCACCTCCCCTTGCCCTACGGACAACGCCGAGGTATTATCTCAAGAGGAACTGGGTCGGGGGGAGACAGTCACGGAGACGCCTCAAGGCGACCTTCCGGACTTTGGGAGCAGAGGGGACAAGGCCCCCGAGGGCTCCGAGTTCGGCCCTCAGCCGAACACCACGCCGGAACCTCCAGGGGTTCCGGATTCGGGCAGGCGGCCTCCTTCCAAGAGGGGCAAGATGCCTGTGCCGGTGACCTCTGTCCATCCAGAGGCACCGGAAAATCTGCTGGGAGCGCTTCGCAGCGCTTCCATCGACGAGGAGCGTCGCATTATTATGAGTGCGGTGGTCCAGAAGGTTCAGTCCGCCAAGAGCGGACTGACTGAAGCCTGTGCCAGCCTTCTAACAGGCTTTGAGGTAAGTGTTAAAATATAGGAAAAATATTACCGCATAGACAGTAGCCCCTGATGCTCTGTTCGGTGTTTGAAAAGAAAAGCCGAATAGAGGATCAAATAATATCACAGGAGTCTAATGTAAGTATGTCTATATGCGTATGCAGGCTTCGCTGCTGGCCTCAGCCGCACTGACTGCGGAGGTCGCCACACTGAAGCAGGACCTCGAGGGGTCCAAGAAAGAGCTCGGCCTTGCCAAGAGGCAGCTCGAGGAGAACAAGGGTAAGTAATACCCTGTCTATAGATATGTATATACAAAAGAAGACGCGATTGCAGAATGACAGGATCATCTTATATTTGCCAGGGGCCACGACCGAGGTGGCATCCCTGAAGCAAGCGCTATCCGAGGCCGAAGATAAAGCGACCAAGGAGCGCACCGAGCGAGAAAGGAAAGAGGCTCGGGTGGGCGAGGTGCAGCAAGAGCTCCAGGCTCTCGTGATGAAGCACGAGGCGTTGGAGCTTGACTCGAAGACGCAAGAGTCTGAGCATGCCGCGGCCCTCGAGAGTGCAAATAGTGCCAAGGCCGAAGCCCAAAAGGCCCTCCAGGAGATTGACGCGATGAAGAAAATAGCGGCGGGTAAGGCATTCTATATGCAAAGCAAGCATGTGAAAGTAAATTACCTATTACTTACCCGAATCCGGAGCTCTCCAGGAGCATTCGCAGATTTGCCCCATAGCGTGTCGGATGCCGCACAGTTTTACCAGGCCAAGGAGGGAAGCTCAACGGAGAAGCTGTACTGGTCTCAGTATACTGGGATAGAACACCCGGTGCCTATGAGTGACCAGCTGAAGCAGCTGGTCAAGCTACACAAGGCGGCCGAACAGGCCATGAAGGGCTTTATAGTCCGGCTGTGGCCTGGCGACGCCCTTCCGAACAGCTACTTCGGCCTGGTGAGGCGGCTTGTGGATGCCTTCCCACGGCTGGAAGTCGTCAAGCGGTCCGTCTGCATTGAAGGTGCACACCGGGCTTTCGCCCGTGTGAAGGTGCAATGGGCCAAGCTAGACGCCATGAAGCTGATCAAGGAAGGACCGCCGCAGGGCAAGGAGCATCGCACCCCCGAAATTTATTATGAGGGTGTCCTGAAGGGTGCCCATCTTGTAGCGGACGAATGTTCAAAGGATGTAATATTTGAGTAAACTTGCTCGTGTGATCCTGTATGATGAAAACTTGTTTCATATGCGCTATGCAACGCTTGTTTGAATTTAAAATATTACCTTCTGTTTGGCTGTTTATCCAATCTGAGAGATGGCTAGTCCTCGGCTTCTGCCCCCATGCCGCGAGTGCTGGGGTGTTCGGGATAAACCTGAGCACTCTTGTTCCCATTTTTGGGTCCTTCGAGGGAGGTGCTCAGCACAGTGAACAAGGCAACCGGACTAATAATGCTTTATCACTCTCACTTAGCCATAGAATTCTATAATTTTAAATTTCGGCGAAGCCCCTAGTATTCGGAAGGCCGAATTCGGGGCGCGATACACGCCTTTAAGCCGGACAGGATCGGCTCCTCGCTCTAAGCGGCATAAGTCTTTAGGGACTCGAAACCTCGCCGAACAGCGACCAGTCTCTCGCCTTATCATGACAAGTCAGTTTTAGCTTTCTCTACTGAGGTGCTTAGCCCAGCAGAACCGGGGCACAATCGCAGTAGTTCTCCTAGCGCTACCTTAGTCGATAGAGCGGAACTTAAGGTACCAAAACATAGGAGCCAGGCAAACCCAACATTTGACCAAAGACATGATTCGGAGCTGATGCATATAATGCTATAAGTTCGGGGTGCCGCACTTGTGAAAGTGTTCGGACTTCTCACACCACATTGTGGGGTACTTAAGCCCCTGGTGTATTGGTCGTACCAAAGTGTACGGTTGCAAGGCGTCATTAATGAACACATATATATAAAACAAGAATGCAATAATAGTCGTAATGTTATGCATTGTTTATTCAAAAAGGTGCGTTAAAGCAGAATGATACAGATAGTGCGATAAGCAAAAAGTAGGACTAAGTCCCTTCCAAGGGCAAGCTGAGGAATAGTATTAAAGCAAATATTTCACTCGTTATCATAATCCACCTGGGAGTTCTGTGGTGTGACGTAGCTTTCTGCCTCCTTGGTTGCTGCATCATGTGTTCGGCAATCATGCTGCTGGACAGGGTTTCCATAGATTAAAGTCCTGAAAGAGAAAAATAACAAAGCGAGAAGCCCCTAGTGCGGTTTAAGCCATGTATTGGGGTGTGTCGTAGTTGTGCCCCCCTCCCCACATGTGCCCATGGTATTTTGAATGCGTGATTATGTACGCGTGGCACAAGTTTCGCCGTTTGGCCGGGACTGGGGTGGGGGCCGCATTGCTATGCGAGCTCAGATCGTGCCAGGTGGTCTAGTTGCCGATTACTCCAAGCGTGCTTGAAGGTGTCCGGGTCTTGAGATGCCGAACTGGTGGATTGCCTTGAGAGGTTGCTTTGCGCTTTTGCTGCGAGGGCCGCAGTGTGCTCCTCCGTACGGAGAGAGCGCTCTATGTTTCCATTAACTGTGATGACCCCCCGAGGTCCTGGCATCTTGAGCTTGAGGTATGCATAATGCGGTACCGCATTAAATCTTGCAAATGTGGTTCGCCCGAGCAGTGCATGATAGCCACTACGGAACGGGACTATATCGAAGATTAATTCTTCTCTTTGGAAGTTATCCGGGGATCCGAAGAACACTTCCAGTGTAATTGAGCCTGTGCAATGGGCCTCTACACCTGGAATGACACCTTTAAAGGTCGTTTTTGTGGGTTTGATCCTTGAGGGGTCTATGCCCATCTTGTGCATTGTGTCCTGGTAAAGCAGGTTCAGGCTATTGCCGCCATCCATAAGGACTCGAGTGAGGTGAAATCCGTCGATGATTGGGTCTAGGACCAGTGCGGCGAATCCGCCATGACGGATACTAGTGGGGTGGTCCCTGCGATTGAAGGTGATCGGACAGGAGGACCATGGGTTGAACTTTGGGGCGACTGGCTCCAACGCATATACGTCCCTGAGCGCACGCTTCCGCTCCCTCTTGGGGATGTGGGTTGCGTATATCATGTTCACCGTCCGCACTTGTGGGAGGGACCTCTTCTGTCCTCTGATGTTCGGTTGCCGGGGCACTTCCTCGTCATCGCTATCTGGCCCCTTATATTTGTTGTCGGCAATTAACTTGCCGGCCAGCTTGAATACCCAACAATCCCTATTGGTGTGGTTGGCTGGCTTGTCGGGGGTGCCGTGTATTTGGCACGAGCGATCGAGTATGCGGTCCAAACTGGACGGGCCCGGAGTGCTTCTTTTAAATGGCTTTTTCCGCTGACCAGGTTTAGAGCCTTTGAATTCGGCATTAACTGCCGTATCTTCAGTATTATCGCTGTTAATGTGGCGCTTATGTTTGTTGCGACGTGACCTGCTATTGTCGTCCTTGGTATCTGAAGTACCATGGTTCTTTGATATGTTATTACTGCGAGCCAGCCAGCTATCTTCTCCCGCACAAAAGTGGGTCATAAGTGTCGTGAAGGCTGCCATAGATTTTGGCTTTTCCTGGCCAAGGTGCCGGGCTAGCCACTCATCGCGGATATTGTGTTTGAAAGCTGCTATGGCCTCTGCATCCACACAGTCGACAATTTGATTTTTCTTTGTTAGGAACCGAGTCCAGAATTGCCTGGCCGATTCTTCTGGTTGCTGAATTATGTGGCTCAAGTCATCGGCATCTGGTGGTCGCACATAAGTGCCCTGAAAGTTGTCGAGGAATGCGGCCTCCAGATCTTCCCAACAGCTAATGGACTCTGCTGGCAAGCTGTTAAGCCAATGCCGCGCTGGTCCTTTGAGCTTTAGTGGGAGGTATTTGATGGCGTGTAAGTCATCACCACGGGCCATGTGGATGTGGAGGAGGAAATCCTTGATCCATACCACAGGATCTGTTGTGCCGTCGTATGATTCAATATTTACGGGTTTGAAACCCTCTGGGATTTGATGATCCATTACTTCCTCTATGAAGCATAGGGGGTGTGCGGCGCCTCTGTTTGGGCTATATCGCGACGCAGCTCGAGTGGGTCTTGCCCGCTGTGTTCGGCCTGGCCGGATTTACTTTCATTGTATCTGGCGTGACGTTTATCGTCTTGCATAGTGGCGCGCCCACGTGATCCGTAGATCGATCTTGCATGTTTTGCTTTGTCCTCCAATACGTCTCGCAGGTCTGGCGTATTTCCCCATGACTTTTTGTTTGAATGGCGTCGGGGTGCAGGCTGAGTTTTTGGCTGGAATGCCTCTCTATCGCGGCCACGAGGTGGCCGATCAGCCGCGTCATACGCTTCTTCCTCCAGTCGGGGTAGCAACCTGCATTTTGGGTAACTCTTGGAGGGGCGCTTGAGTTTATATTCCTCGGCCGCGAGGACTTCAGTCCATCTGTCAGCTAGCAGATCTTGATCAGCTTGAAGCTGCTGCTGCTTTTTCTTAAGGCTATTTGCCGTGGCTATAAGCTGGCACTTGAAGCGCTCTTGTTCGACGGGATCCTCTGGTACGACAAATTCGGCATCGTCGAGGCTTGCCTCGTCTTCGGAGGGGGCATGTAATTATCATCTTCCGCCTCTCCATCTGCCGCTCTATCTGGAGGGCTGGCTCCTCCATCCTCCTGCTCTAAATCTTGCTGGAGGGGATTGTTGCCATCTTCGACACTATCCGGAGTGTTATTATCTCCTGTGCCGGTATCAATACTTTTGCTTTGGCGGGACTTAGAGCGGCGCCGCTGACGTTGGCGCTTGGGTTGCTTCTTGGAGGGGTCATCCTCCACTGTCTCGCCGCCATTGCCTTCTTTGGGTGTGTCCACCATGTATATATCGTATGATGAGGTGGCTGTCCAATGCCCTGTGGGCAGTGGTTCCTCTTCGTCTCCCGCATCATTGTCCATACCGTCGATGTCTTCGGAGTCAAAGTCGAGCATGTCGGTTAAGTCATCGACAGTGGCTACTAAGTGGGTGGTGGGTGGGCCGCGAATTTCTTCATCGTCCGTATCCCAATCCTACTGGACATAGTTCGGCCAGGATCCTCCTGACAAGGAGAGAGACCTTAATGAGTTCAGTATGTCGCCAAAGGGCGAGTGCTGAAAAATATCCGCCGAGGTAAACTCCATGATCGGTGCCCAATCGGATTCGCTAGGAACGGGCGCAGGCAGTTCGGAGTCCGTGGCCGGAGAAGGATCCGGCAGTCTGACAACATGGCTCTCGTGTAGGGTAAGGTCGATGTTCGGCTCGATCGCCGCTAAGGGTAAGGCCTCCGTGGCGGGGTCTATCCACCCGTCCAAGGACGGCGCAACTGGCTCCGAATTGAGGGTCAGAGCGGCTGCCGGTGCAATCTCCTGAACACGGTCTGATGGTAGAGCTAAATCGTACTCATCGTGACCGCGTGACGCACAAGGCAGTGGCTCGAATCCGTCGAAGATCAAGTCTCCACGGATATTGGCCGTGTAGTTTAAGCTTCCAAATCTGACCTGGTGGCCAGGGGCGTAACTTTTGATCTGCTCCAGATGGCCAAGCGAGTTGGCCCATAGTGCGAAGCCGCCGAACACAATGATCTATCCGGGGAGAAAAGTCTCACCCTGGACTGCATCGCTATCGATGATTGTAGGAGCCATCAAGCCTAACGGCGATGATACAGAGGAACTCTCAATGAAAGCACCAATGTCGGTGTCAAAACCGGCGGATCTCAGGTAGGGGGTCCCGAACTATGCGTCTAAGGCGGATGGTAACAGGAGACAGGGAACACGATGTTTTACCCAGGTTCGGACCCTCTTGATGGAGGTAAAACCCTACGTCCTGCTTGATTAATATTGATGATATGGGTAGTACAAGAGTAGATCTACCACGAGATCGGAGAGGCTAAACCCTAGAAGCTAGCCTATGGTATGATTGTATGTTATTGTTATGTCCTACGGACTAAAACCCTCTGGTTTATATAGACACTGGAGAGGGTTAGGGTTACACAAGGTCGGTTACAAAGGAGGAGATATCCATATCCGTACTGCCTAGCTTGCCTTCCACGCCAAGTAGAGTCCCATCCGGACATGAGACGAAGTCTTCAATCTTGTATCTTCATAGTCTAACAGTCCGGCCGAAGGATATAGTCCGGCAGTCCGGAGACCCCCTAATCCAGGACTCCCTCACCCATGCCTTTTCCTCCCAAACCATCCAAGAAAAAGGATGATGAGGATTTTGAGCGCTTTGCTGAGATGATTAGACCTATCTTTTTGCGTATGCGATTAACTAATATGCTCAAAACCAATCCTTGTGCTAAGTACATGAAAGATATAATTACAAATAAAAGAAAGATACCGGAAGCTGAAATTTCCACCATGCTTGCTAATTATACTCTTAAGGGTGGAATACCAAAGAAACTTGGAGATCCCGGTGTACCAACTATACCATGCTCCATTAAAAGAAACTATGTTAAAACTGCTTTATGTGATCTTGGAGCCGGTGTTAGTGTTATGCCTCTCTCTTTATATCGTAGACTTGATTTGAATAAGTTGACACCTACTGAAATATCTTTGCAAATGGCTGATAAATCAACTGCTATACCTGTCGGTATTTGTGAGGATGTGCCTGTTGTAGTTGCAAACGTTACTATTTTAACGGACTTTGTTATTCTTGATATTCCCGAGGACGATAGTATGTCTATTATTCTTGGAAGACCCTTTTTGAATACTGCAGGGGCTGTTATTGATTGCACTAAAGGCAATGTCACTTTTCATGTTAATGGTAACGAGCATACGGTACACTTTCCGAGGAAACAACCTCAAGTTCATATTATCAACTCTATTGGAAAAATTCCATCGATTATATTTGGAGGTTTTGAATTTCCTCTTCCTACTGTCAAGAGGAAATATGATATTCTTATTATTGGGGATGTGCATATCCCCGTTGAGGTAACATAGTGTTATTCGAAATTTCTCCGGTTCCATGTTATTCGGAATGAGTTCGTTAACAAGACTTGATCAACCTTGTTAGTGGATTTTAGTGGATTCATTTTGATGATCATGAGATGGATGAAACTAGAAGGCACAACCTTCTGTACCCCACTTTTACTTTCTGTTATTTATATTAAATAAAATAAAAATAAATATTTTTTTTGTCTGTTATCTGATTATCCGTGCAATATAAAAATACCTCGAAAATAAAAGTTCTCCAAATGCCCTGAAATTTAAATATGATTTTTTCTAGAATATTTGGCACTAAGAACACAGCAGGGGGGTCAACCACCTGCCCACGAGGGTGGAGGGCGCGCCCTACACCCTAGGCGCGCCCCCTGCCTCGTGGGCCCACGGTAGCCCTCCTCCACTTATCATTTCACCCATACACTCCTTCTTCCTCCCCCAAACACGAATAACCAGCTCAAACCCGAGTCGAAGCTCGTTTTGCTGCCATTTTCGATCTCCTTGCTCAAAGCACCTCTCACAAAACTGCTTGGGGAGATTGTTCCTTAGTATGTGACTCCTCCATTGGTCCAATTAGTTTTTGTTCTAGTGCTTTATTCATTGCAAATCTTTGCTGCTTAGGTGACCCTGTTCTTGAGCTTGCATGTCAAATTTATATGGTTCCAAGTAGTTTCGATGCATGATATAGGCTCTAGGCACTTGTAGGAGTAGTTGCTATCAATTTTATTGAGTTTGGTTTATTTTTATTTTGAAGTTACTAAAAAATTTCAGAATTTTTCAGAGGAAGAAAAATGCTTAGGAAAATGTTCCAAGGTGGTTCCTCAAGGAAGCAAGGACCCAGGCTTGCGATGCGTGATGCTGATGAAGAGCCACCAAGAGATGCTCCAGTGCGTCCTTGTGAGTGGCCTTCTGAAAATTTTATGGATCGAGCAGGAATTAAAGAAGAATTCAATGCATATTTGCGTAACACCGATCTTGTGAGCTTCGAGGAAGAGAAGTGCAGTTAGTATCACAACCTAACCGGTACCTTTGTGAGGAGGTTTGAATTTTCAACTTCACGTAATTCTCCCACTATCCTGTTTGATCTTTATGAAAATTCTTATACTATGGACTTAGAGGACTTTACCACTGCTTGCAAACTTCCACAATGGGGTAGTATAAGGGATCCTCGCAAATCTGAATTTAGAGATTTTCTTGCTAACATAACTATGGGAGAATCTAGAGATATAACACAAGCTACCATAGGGAGCATTCACTTTCCAGCTATACATTATTTTGCTCTCTTCATAGGTAGATGCATTAATGGTAAAGATGAGGCATGTCACATGTGTGTCCCCGATCTCAGTATTCTTAGGAGTGCTGTGTTAGGAGATAAATCTTATAAGTTGGGAGCCATTGTTGCACGTAGGTTGCATCTTAATAGATTTAATGGAGATTTCTTTGGAGGAATTTATGCAACCCGCATAGCTAATTTTCTTCGTATAGCCATACTCGAAGATGATATTGAATTACCTCCTGTTTACCTAGACTTTAATGCTATGGTTCACCACCAGTTTGTCGAGAGGAATGAATCACCTCTCCAGTATCGACTAATCTTTGATAGACGACGTGTTGTCCATATTACTCTCCCTGCTCCTGCCTTATTTGATCATCAGGCAAAAGGAAGATATACTATTACCAGAGAGGAGGCAGATTAGTACGAGAGGAGAGCGGAGGCCGCTCGTCGCCACGCTGCAGCTCAGCAGGCGATAGCCGCTGCATCACAATACGACCCCAACTATTATTATGGATATCGGCCAGGCCAGCCGTAGCCATAGACCAACTTAGGCCAAAATCCTAAGCTTGGGGGAGTACGTATTTCCCACCGACATTACATTTATGCTCACACACTCATTGCTAGATGTCGGTGCTCATACTTTTTCATTGTATCATCCATGCTAGTTTATTTCCCTTTTTATGCTTTCTTCTTGTGTGTTTAATTAACCTTAAGAAAAAACCAAAAAAATTAGTTGTAACTTTTAGTTAGTTTAATTTCCATGCTTGTAGTTGTAATTAAAACGAAAACCCAAAAATATTTCCTATTCTTCTTTTGCTTCTTGGGAGCTTTCCCGTGTAAATAGTTTTATTTATTTTCTTTGGGGGTCGATAGGAGAAGACCATAATTAAATTGTTGAAGTGGCTCTTATATGCATTATTGTTTATCTGACAAAAGAGCCCATATTGCCTTGTCTTCTCCTGTTTATTGAATGCTTGCAGATTCCAGCTTAGTCCAATGCACGTGCACTATTATTATTATTCACATCGTTCGGTCGTGCAAGTGAAAGGCAATTATGACGATATATGATGGACTGACTGAGATGAGAAAAGCTGGTATGAACTCGACCTCTTTTGTTTTTGTAAATATGATTAGTTCATCATTCCTGATTCAGCCTATTATGGATAAACATGTTTGCAATGACAACTAGAGATCATAGTTTCTTGTGCCATGCTTGATTAGCTAGGAGCTTATAATGGTTTACCTTGCGTGCCAACATGCTATTGAGATGGTTATGATGTGGTATGATAGGGTGGTATCCTCCTCTGAATGATTTAAGTGACTTGACTTGGCGCATGTTCACGCATGTAGTTGAAACAAAATCAACATAGCCTTCACGATATTTATATTCATGGTGGATTATATCCTACTCATGCTTGCATTCGGTGTTGATTAATTTTAATGCATGTTCATGACTGTTGTCGCTCTCTAGCTGGTCGCTTCCCAGTCTTTTGCTAGACTTCACTTGTACTAAGCGGGAATATTGCTTGTGCATCCAATCCCTTAAACCCCAAAGTTATTCCACATGAGTCCACTATACCTACCTATATAGGGTATCTACCTGTCGTTCCAAGTAAATTTGTATGTGCCAAACTCTAAACCTTCAAATAAATATCCTGTTTTGTATGCTTGAATAGCTCATGTATCAACTAGGGCTGTCTGTATCTTCCATGTTAGGCGGGTTATTCTCAAGAGGAGTGGACTCCGCTCCTCACTCACGAGATAAATGGCTGGTCACCGGGATGCCCAGTCCCATGCTTTATGCAAACTAAATCAAAATAATTGCAAACAAAACTCCCCCTGGGACTCTTATTAGTTGGAGGCACTCGTTGTTTCGAGCAAGCCATGGATTGATGCTTGTTGGTGGAAGGGGGAGTATAAACTTTACCATTCTGTTTGGGAACCGCCTATAATGTGTGTAGCATGAAAGATATTGCCATCTCTTGGTTGTTATGTTGACAATGAAAGTATACCGCTCAAAATATTATTCACCTCTATTTCAAAACCGAGCTCTGGCACCTCTACAAATCCCTACTTCCCTCTGCGAAGGGCCTATCTATTTACTTTTATGTTGAGTCGTCCCCCTCTAATTAAAAAGCACCAGTTGGAGAGCACCGCTGTCATTTGCATTCATTATTGTTAATTTACATTGAGTATGACTTGACTGGATCTCTTTTACCATGAATTACAATGTCTAGTCAGTCCTTGGTCTTTAAAGGTGCTTTGCATTTATGTTTTGCGGTCTCAGAAAGGGCTAGCGAGATACCATCTTGTTATATCATATTATGATTGTTTTGAGAAAGTGTTGTCATCCGAGATTTATTATTATGGCTCGCTAGTTGATTATGCTATTGATATGAGTAAACTTGAGACCTATGCGTTATTGTGAATGTGGTTAGTTATAATCTTTGCTGAAAACTTGAGTGCTGGCTTTACATATTTACAAAAACAAGAGCAAACAGAGTTTGTAAAAGTTTTTCTTTATCACTTTCAGTTTATCAACTGAATTGCTTGAGGACAAGTAAAGGTTTAAGCTTGGGGGAGTTGATACGTCTCCGTCGTATCTACTTTTCCAAACATTTTTGCCCTTGTTTTGGACTCTAACTTGCATGATTTGAATGGAACTAACCCGGACTAATGCTGTTTTCAGCAGAATTACCATGGTGTTATTTATGTGCAGAAACAAACGTTCTTGGAATGACCTGAAACTTCACGGAGCAACTTTTCAGAAAATATGAAAAATACCTGCAAAAGATGAAGGCCAGGGGGGCCACCACCTCTCCACGAGGGTGGGGGCGCGCCTGCCCTCCTAGGGCGCGCCCCCCTACCTCGTGGGCCCCTGTTGCCTCTCCGACTCCAACTCCAACTCCATATATTGTGTTTCGGGGATAAAAAATCAGAGAGAAGAAATCATCGCGTTTTGCGATACGGAGCCGCCACCAAGCCCTAAAACCTCTCGGGAGGGCTGATCTGGAGTCCGTTCAGGGCTCCGGAGAGGGGAATCCGTCGCCATCGTCATCATCAACCATCCTCCATCACCAATTTCATGATGCTCACCGTTGTGCTTGAGTAATTCCATCGTAGGCTTGCTGGACGGTGATGGGTTAGATGGGATCTATCATGTAATCGAGTTAGTTTTGTTAGGGTTTGATCCCTAGTATCCACTATGTTCTGAGATTGATGTTGCTATTACTTTGCTATGCTTAATGCTTGTCACTAGGGCCTGAGTGCCATGATTTCAGATCTGAACCTATTATGTTTTCATCAATATTTGAGAGTTCTTGATCCTATATTGCAAGTCTATAGTCACCTATTATGTGTTATGATCCGTTAACCCCAAAGTGACAATAATCGGGATACTTACCGGTGATGACCGTAGTTTGAGGAGTTCATGTATTCACTATGTGTTAATGCTTTGTTCCGGTACTCTATTAAAAGGAGGCCTTAATATCCCTTAGTTTCCGTAAGGACCCTGCTGCCACGGGAGGGTAGGACAAAACATGTTATGCAAGTTCTTTTCCATAAGCACGTATGACTATATTCGGAATACATGCCTACATTACATTGACGAAATGGAGCTAGTTCTGTGTCACCCTAGGTTATGACTGTTACATGATGAACCGCATCCGGCATAATTCTCCATCGCCGATCCATTGCCTACGAGCTTTCCATATATTATTCTCCGCTTATTTACTTTTCCGTTGCTATTGCTATCATCACTACAAAATACCAAGAACATTACTTTTACTATTGTTACCTTTTGTTACTGTTATCACTACTATCATATTACTTTGCTACTAAACACTTTGCTACAGATATTAAGTTTCCAGGTGTGGTTGAATTGAAAACTCAGCTGCTAATACTTGAGAATATTCTTTGGCTCCCCTTGTGTCGAATCAATAAATTTGGGTTGAATACTCTACCCTCGAAAACTGTTGCGATCCCCTATACCTGTGGGTTATCAGCTAGTTCTAGCAGGTGTTTCAGGAGTTTCAGTTTCAAGTTCATCATCAGATTCAATAACATCATGTTGTATTACTCTAGCAATTTGTTTATCAAGAAATTCACCAAGTGGCACATCATCATTATCAAGCAAGGTACTAGCATCATCATAAGCATTATCCATAGCAGAAGTAGCATCATCAATAACTTGCGACATATCAGAATTAATAGCATGTGGTGATGGTGCAAGTTTACTTATAACAGAAGGTGAATCTAAAGCTGAACTGGATGGCAGTTCCTTACCTCCCCTCGTCTTTGAGGGAAATATCTTAGTCTTAGCATCCTTCAGATTCTTCATAGTGATAATATGATAATAATCCGAAGTGACTCAAGAAATATAGCTATGCTCCCTGGCAACAGCGCCAGAAAAAGGTCTTGATAACCCACAAGTATAAGGGATCGCAACCGTTTTCGAGGGTAGAGTATTCAACCCAAATTTATAGATTCGACACAAGGGGAGACAAAGAATATTTAAAGGTATTAGTAGTTGAGTTGTCAATTCAACCACACAAGGGGAGACAAAGAATATTTAAAGGTATTAGTAGTTGAGTTGTCAATTCAACCACACCTGGAGATTAATTATCTGCAGCAAAGTGATCAGTAGCAAAGTAGTATGATAGTTTTGATAATAGTAGCAGCAGCAACGGTAACGGTAACAGTGATAGCAGTAACTTTGTAGCAAGTGTAACAGTGATGATAGCAGTAGTAACTTAGCAAGAACAATATAAGATAAATTCGTAGGCATTGGATCGGTGACTTGTTGGATAATATTCATCATGAGACAGTTATAACCTAGGGCGATACGGCACTAGCTCCAGTTCATCAATATAATGTAGGCATGTATTCCGTAAATAGTCATACGTGCTTATGGAAGGAACTTGCATGACATCTTTTGTCCTACCCTCCCATGGCAACGGGATCCATATTGGAAACTAAGGGATATTAAGGCCTCCTTTTAATAGATAACCGGCACAAAGCATTAACACATAGTGAATACATGAACTCCTCAAACTACAGTCATCACCGGGAGTGGTCCCGACTATTGTCACTCCGGGGTTGCCAGATCATAACACATAGTAGGTGACTATAACTTGCAAGATCGGATCTATAACATGGATATAATGGTGATAACATAAACAGTTCAGATCTGAAATCATGGCACCCGGGCCCAAAGTGACAAGCATTAAGCATGGCAAAGTCATAGCAACATCAATCTAAGAACATAGTGGATACTAGGGATCAAGCCCTAACAAAACTAACTCGATTACATGATGAATCTCATCCAACTCCTCATGGACCAGCGAGCCTACGAAGGAATTACTCACTCCCGGTGGGGAGCATCATGGAATTGGCGATGGAGAAGGGTTGGTGATGACGAAGAAGGAAGATCCCCCTCTCCGGAGCCCCAAACGGACTCCAGATCTGGCCTCTCGATGAAGAACGGGAGGTGACAGCGGCTCTGTCTCGTGGATCATGATAATTCTTTTTCCCTGATTTTTTTCTGGAAAAATAGGATTTTATAGCGTCGGTTTCAGGGTCTGCGGGGCCACAAGGTGGGCACAACCCACCTGGGCGCGCCAGGAGAGGGGGGTGCACCCTAGTGGGTTGTGCTCACCCAGGTGCCCCCCTCTGGTGGGTCTTGGCTCCAGAAATTCTTATTATTGATATAAAAAATCCTCGCAAAGTTTCGTTCCATTCCGAGGACTTTATTTCTGCACAAAAACAACACCATGGTAGTTCTGCTGAAAACAGCGTCAGTCCGGGGTTAGTTTTATTCAAATCATGCAAATTAGAGTCCAAAACAAGAGGAAAAGCATCAGGAAAAGTAGATGCATTGGAGACATATCACCCAACACCAATAACATACCACATTATGGGTCGTGAACAAGCTAGAGTTGGAATCATCCATTCATGGGCTGACCATAACGAGTCGTCCTTAATCGGTTGTATTTGATGACACTATGAAAATGGCCCAACGGATTAACGGGCCACAAACGGGCCGACTGTAACCACGGGCTGAATTTGGCCCACAAGCAGAAAAGGCCTGTAACGGACCGTAAGTAACCGAATGCTGGAAATGAGCCCAAGAATAAATGGGCCCTGAGAAGGCTGAAAGATAACACGGGCTGGAAACGGACCAATGGAATAATGGGTCGTTAATGGGTATAAAGTGATACACTGTTCATTACACACCAGTTTCACCACAGGTTGTTAATGGGCCCAGAGTTACAAAGGGCCTCATATGGGCCAAAAGACGTCATGGGCCATACATGGGTCAGAAGTTACAATGGGCTGGAATCATATTGGACGGCCCAAATGACGCTACTGGGCCTAATTCGGATAGGCCGTAACGGGCCGTGAGTTAGCGGGCTGTAAACAGGCTATATGCGAACAGGTCATTAACAGGCTTTCTGTGGGCTGGCCCACTACCTTTTGACCAAGTCAAGCGGGCCATCCTTTTCACAAGAATGAGCCTCTGTTAGGCCATGCCACGTGTCGACGTATCATAGGCTTCTTCTGTCCAATAAGTGGATGACATCTGTCCCAACAGTGAGCCGGCACGTGGTTCCTCTGGCCATTGAGAATTTTACACGTGGAAAATCCCCATTGGTCCGGGCTGTTAACGGGTTATCGGATCCAAACCGAAACCTGATAGCTTAAGGGCGAATCGTTATGGTGGATGCCACGTGTTGGTTACCCTTGACAAAAGCAATTCTATGACGCGCGATTTATCATCATGGAAGTGGACAGTTCCATCATGATAATTTTGGTAATGTCATGGAACACTTCTACGACAGCACATGTATGACTATCTTGATTCTGTCATAAAATCTTCATGGATTTACATGCATGACAAAAAACGTGACCTATTGTGACAAACACGTATCATCATGGAAGTGTATTTTTTTTGTAGTGCCACTTAGTTTCTTTTTGAGCTTTCATAAACTTATAGCTCTAGTGCATCCATTGCATGGCAATCCCTACTCACTCACATTGATATCTATTGATGGGCATCTCCATAGCCCGTTGATACGCCTAGTTGATGTGAGACTATCTCCTTCTTTTTGTCTTCTCCACAACCACCGTATTCTATTCCACCTATAGTGCTATGTCCATGGTTCACGCTCGTGTATTGCGTGAAAGTTGAAAAAGTTTTAGAACATCAAAAGTATGAAACAATTGCTTGGCTTGTCATCGAGGTTGTGCATGATTTGAATATTTTGTGTGATGAAGATGGAGCATAGCCAGACTATATGATTTTGTAGGGATAAGCTTTCTTTGGCCATGTTATTTTGAGAAGACATAATTACCTTGTTAGTATGCTTGAAGTATTATTGTTTTTACACTACTCAGGATGCTGCTAACGCGACACTACGATCAGAGACCCTTCGAGAAACTGTGTGCGATGCCATAATCGCAAACGGTGTTGTATGAAAACCGTCAGAAATGTGTAAACGTTTGCGATGACGGATGCATCAAACACGGTTCAGGTTTTAGTTGCGTGTGCGATGAAGGGCATACAGTTCAGTTCAATCAACTGTTTGCGATGAGGAGGAACAAAAGAAACAGGCAGCCAGATGAAGGCGTGTGCGATATACAGCATACGGTTCACTCGGATGAACTGTTTGTGATTAGGCAACACAAAAGAAATGGTCAGCCAGATCAAGGTGTGTGTGATTGAGGGCATACGCTTCAGAAGGATTAAATGTTTGCGATCAGGTAACAGAACAGAAATGGGCCAGCCAGATCAAAGTGTCTGCGATTGATGGCATACACTTCACATGGATGAACGGTTTGCGATTAGCCACAACAAACTGAAACAGTTAGATAGATCAACGTGTGTACGCTAGACGGGCACACACATTCTAATTAAAAAAACTGTGCACGATGGTGCTGACATTGCCTATTGTGGTGCACCCTATGGTGCAAACGCCACGTACGCGGCCGAGAAGGCGTACGTGCCCACGTTACGCCTTCTGGGAATAGTGTCGCACTTATAACGTCAGTAAATTTTGAGCATGCATCCCGTCATATTTTTTTAGAAGAACAGGGAGGCCGCGTCCCGTCACAGTCCAAATTGCAAACCTGTTCACACCGATCAAAACCTAAACAGTTTCCCACTTAGGAGCGTATTACTACGCGGTTATAAATACTACTACTCCAAGATGACTGCACATTCCTCCTCAACTCCTCATCCACAAAAAGTCAAAAAACAAACATCTCATTCATCATCGTTCCCTTGCGTCCGCCATGGCCAACGTGAGTTCTGGGTCGAGAGATTGCCACCAGGGAGAGGCGAGCTTGGAAGCGGGAGCACGAGAGATGTCCCGCCTCGCCGCGAAAGCAGCCAACATGTCCCGCCGCACGGCCGTAGCAGCAGAGAGGTCCCGCCGCGCCGCTGAAGCAGCACGGAGGACCCGCCGCGCCGTCGAAGCACTAGACTGGTTTGGCCACGCCGCGGAAGCAGAAGAGATGTCCCGCCGCGCTGCGAATGGGGCAGAGATGTCCTCCCGCACCACGGCGGCCTGGGAAAATGCCTCGCGGGCAGGTGAGGACTCTTACAGGCGCATGCGTGCCCTCGTCCTTAGGCAGATGGGTCAGATCTCCAGCTGGGTGAGGTTGCAGGATGACCTGCAAGCCTTGTTTGAATAGTCTACTGACGTTATCCGACAACTAAATGAGAGCAATGCAAAGCTCCGAGCCAAGCGCGACCTGCTGAGGGCGAAGATCGTCGGAAGTGCGGAGCAGTAGGAGCAGACCACTACCTTGTTAAAGAGGACCGGCGTCATCGTCGAGAAACTTATGGACAAGAATGCCATGTTGTGCATCGAGCGCAGAAGGCTGGTGGAGGAATCCGTGGATGCTCTCAACCAACATCTTGAGGACAAGAAAGAGCTCATCGCCGCCCGCCGCGGAGACTAGTTGTCTTCCTTCTTCTTTTGCCCTTGTGTATATCGGGCGTTGACGCATGTGACTTTTTTAATTATGTTTATAAATATATAAGACAATTATTATCCAATGTCATCGTCCTTATATTCATCATGCTTGCTATAAGTTGCAGTCGATGCTATATAGGTCCGTCGAATCTTACATCAAGATCCATGCAAAACTTTATTTTCAGATTTTCATTTTTCTCTCTTAAATCTCAGTCTAGTGAGACATATAGCCATGCCGTAGAACAGGTGCTCGGGTGCCATTAATGGAGACGTTGGGAGGGAGGTGCGCGGCGGGTAGCGGTCAAAAGGGCTCTCCTCCCGATGAGCACGCGCAGGGGTCTGATCGCACGCCTCCCGTACTCAAATAGCTACCCTGCATGGCACCTCCTAGCCAATAAAAAAAGGGGACGCGTGGCCACACATAATTGGTAAGTCGAACGCCCACGGTTTCAATAATACTTGTGTTTCCGATTTGTAACGTGACATCACTTATTCCAAAATGACTTTGTTGATTGTTAATGTGTGGGCCTTCGCAAATCAGACAGAAAAATTACCACATCATGTTGGTGCCATGTCATGAGACCATGCCAAGTTCCATGATTTCCAGGCGTGTTTTGGAATTACTGGAATTAAAAAACCAAGTTTCTCAATCTTTCCGGTCGAGCCACGACGCCCAGATGTTTGAATTTCACTCCCATCTCTTGCATGGGACCTAGAAATTCACCCAAGGACACACATGTGATTTTTCAAACAATTTTGGTGCACTGGAGCATGTGTTTGTAGTTCAGATTTGAATTATCCACATTAAATGCCCAGAAACTCAATTAATGTATAAAAAAGGCCAAACGAACCTGAAATAATTCCAAAATTTAGCATAGTACTTCTATTTGGTCTAATCTGGAGTGTAAAAAAACTTAAGGTGGGAGAAGGCAGTGTACATATGTCGTTTCGCACACGGAGGTGACACGTTCCCTCTCGGAACCATGAACCTTCTTGAGGGAAGCTCCAATTTGCAAGAAGCTTACACCAAACCTTGTCCAAATTCGGCCAAAAAAATTACCGTAGCATGTTGGTGCCATGTCATGACACGATGCCAAGTTTCATGATTTTCAGGCGTGTTTTGGAAATACAGGAATTAAAAAACCAAGTTTCCCAATCTTTTCGGCCGAGCCACGACGTCCAAATGTTTGAATTTCACTCCCATCTCTTGCATGGGACCTAGAAATTTACCCAAGGACACACATGTAATTTTTCAAACAACTTTGGTGCACTGGAGCTTGTGCTTGCAGTTCAAATTTGAATTATGCACATAAAATGCCCAGAAACTCAATTAATGCATAAAAAGGCGAAACGAGCCCGGAATAATTCCAAAATTTAGCACGGTACTTCTATTTGGTCTAATCTGGTTGTGTAAAAAAATTAAGGCGGGAGAAGGTAGTGTACGTATGTCGTTTCGCATACGGAGGTGACACGTTCCCTCTCAGAACCATGAGCCTTCTTGAGGGAAGCTCCGGTTTCCAAGAAACCTACACCAAAGCTTGCCCCAATTCGGCCAAAAAAATTACCGCAGCATGTTGGTGCCATGTCATGACACCATGCCAAGTTTCATGATTTTCAGGCGTGTTTTGGAATTATAGGAATTAAAAAAACCAAGTTTCTCAATCTTTCCGGCCGAGCCACGACGCCCAGATGTTTGAATTTCACTCCCATCTCTTGCATGGGACCTAGAAATTCACCCAAGGACACACATGTGATTTTTCAAACAACTTTGGTGCACTGGAGCCTGTGCTTGTAGTTCAAATTTGAATTATGCACATTAAATGCCCAGAAACTCAATTAATGTATAAAAAGGCCAAACAAACACGGAATAATTCCAAAATTTAGCAGGATACTTCTATTTGGTCTAATCTGGCTGTGTAAAAAAATTAAGGCGGGAGAAGGCAGTGTACGTATGTCGTTTCGCACACGGAGGTGAGATGTTCCCTCTCGGAACCAGGAGCCTTCTTGAGGAAAGCTCCGATTTGCAAGAACCTTACACCAAAGCTTGTCCCAATTCGGCCAAAAAAATTACTGCAGCATGTTGGTGCCATGTCATGACACCATGCCAAGTTTCATGATTTCCAGCCGTGTTTTGGATTTATAGGAATTAAAAAACCAAGTTTCTCAATCATTCCAGCTGAGCCACGACACTCAGATGTTTGAATTTTATTTTCATTTCTTGCATGGGACCTATAAATTCACCCAAAGACACACATGCGATTTTTCAGCAAACTTTGGTGCATTGGAGCATGTGCTTGTAGTTCAAATCTGAATTATGCACATTAAATGCCCAGAAACTCAATTAATGCATAAAAATGCCAAATGAACCCGGAATAATTCCAAATTTAAACACGACACTGATGTACTAGTTACATGTTCACTGTACGTAAATGTTCTAGCAATTCAAACACCATCCTTTCCCTCCGTAACACCATTTTGTCTTTCAAAACATAATGAAAAAATCAAGTATACCACAAATAGTCTACTAGAAAGAATCATGTGGGATGTGATGTAAAATATATTGGCGCACCGTCTTGTCTGGCTTACGCAGGAAGCTTCGCCGTCTACAGTCCACCGCCCCCGCTTGAACCACACTTGCACTCCAGTTTCTCGCGGCACCGAGCAAAATTTCTTTGCCACCACGGAAATATCTATCTCCCTGCCCACTCCCTCCTACCAACCTTGATCTCCATCGTAGCATCGTTGTCGTCTCGCCAATCTTATGCTTCCACTGCTACATACCGTTTAGTAATAAAGGTAAAGCATTACATCGCGATTGCATTGCATACAATAAAGCGACAACCATATGGCTCCTGCCAGTTGCCGATAACTCGGTTACAAAACATGATCATCTCATACAATAAAATTCAGCATCATGCCTTGACCATATCACATCACAACATGCCCTGCAAAAACAAGTTAGACGTCCTCTACTTTGTTGTTGCAAGTTTTACGTGGCTGCTACGGGCTTAAGTAAGAACCAATCTCACCTACGCATCAAAACCACAACGATAGTTTGTCAAATAGACTCCGTTTTAACCTTCGCAAGGACCGGGCGTAGCCACACTCGGTTCAACTAAAGTTGGAGAGACAGTCGCCGCAAGCCATCTATGTGCAAAGCACGTCGGGGAGAACCGGTCTCGCGTAAGCGTATCGCGTAAGTCGGTCAGCGGCGTCCCTTCATCCTAACAATACTCGACCACCGAACCAAAGGTAATGACATGCTGTGTATCAATTGGCAGTATGACTGGTATCGGGTCCACAAATCATCAACTTAGTGTCTACTCGTGCAACTCAATATGAATCGAGCCACTAAAGGGTAACCTAGGCTTCGTATTGCCTTACCTGTTTCAGAACTGGTTCGTATACATCCTTCAAAAAGTTTTCACTAGCGGCACACCAATTGATCTATGGTGATTTAGACATAAGTGCAACGAAGGTGGAGAGTTCGTACGTCTTCACGATCCAACCGATCAAGCACCGAAACTACGGCACCTCCGAGTTCGAGCACACGTTCAGCTCGATGACGATCCCCGGACTCCGATCCAGCAAAGTGTCGGGGAAGAGTTCCGTCAGCACGACGGCGTGGTGACGATCTTGATGAACTACAGCAGTAGGGCTTCGCCTAAACTCCGCTACAGTATTATCGAGGAATATGGTGGCAGGGGGCACCGCACACGGCTAAGGAATAGATCACGTGGATCAACTTGTGTGTTTTTGGGGTGCCTCTGCCTCAGTATATAAAGGAGCCAAGGGGAAGGGGGCGCCGGCCAAGGAGGAGGGCGCAGGAGGAGTCCTACTCCTTCCGGGAGTAGGACTCCCCCCCCCCAATCCTATTCCAACTAGGATTCCCAAGGGGGGAAAGAGAGAGAGGGGGGCCAGCCACCTTCTCCTAGTCCTAATAGGACTAGGGGAGGGGGGAGGTGCGCAGCCACCTTGGGCTGCCCCTTTCTCCTTTCCACTAAGGCCCATGAAGGCCCATATGGCTCCCGGGGGTTTCCGGTAACCTCCCGGTAACCCGGTAAAATCCCGATTTCACCCGGAACACTTCCGATATCCAAATATAGGCTTCCAATATATCAATCTTTACGTCTCGACCATTTCGAGACTCCTCGTCATGTCCCCGATCTCATCCGGGACTCCGAACTCCTTCGGTACATCAAAACTCATAAACTCATAATATAACTGTCATCGAAACCTTAAGCGTGCGGACCCTACGGTTCGAGAACAATGTAGACATGACTGAGACAAATCTCCGGTGAATAACCAATAGCGGGACCTGGATGCCCATATTGGCTCCTACATATTCTACGAAGATCTTTATCGGTCAGACCGCATAACAACATACGTTGTTCCCTTTGTCATCGGTATGTTACTTGCCCGAGATTCGATCGTCGGTATCCAATACCTAGTTCAATCTCGTTACCGGCAAGTCTCTTTACTCGTTCCGTAATACATCATCTCGCAACTAACTCATTAGTTGTAATGCTTGCAAGGCTTATGTGATGTGCATTACCGAGAGGGCCCAGAGATACCTCTCCGACAATCGGAGTGACAAATCCTAATCTCGAAATACGCCAACCCAACATCTACCTTTGGAGACACCTGTAATGCTCCTTTATAATCACCCAGTTACGTTGTGACGTTTGGTAGCACCCAAAGTGTTCCTCCGGTAAACGGGAGTTGCATAATCTCATAGTCATAGGAACATGTATAAGTCATGGAGAAAGCAATAGCAACATACTAAACGATCGGGTGCTAAGCTAATGGAATGGGTCATGTCAATCAGATCATTCAACTAATGATGTGACCTCGTTAATCAAATAACAACTCATTGTTCATGGTTAGGAAACATAACCATCTTTGATTAGCGAGCTAGTCAAGTAGAGGCATACTAGTGACACTTTGTTTGTCTATGTATTCACACATGTATTATGTTTCCGGTTAATACAATTCTAGCATGAATAATAAACATTTATCATGATTACAAGGAAATAAATAATAACTTTATTATTGCCTCTAGGGCATATTTCCTTCAGTAACGCCCCGAGACCGATGTGCCAGGTGTCGTCCAGTTATTTGCTGTTGTTGCCTTGTCATTGCTTGCATGTCATGCATTTCATATCATGTCATCATGTGCATTTGATTTGCATACGTGTTCGTCTCATGCATCCGAGCTTTTTCCCCGTTGTCCGTTTTGCATTCCGGCGCTCCGTTCTCCTCCGGTGGTCATTTCTACCTTCTTCTCGTGTGTGGGGATTAAACATTTTCGGATTGGACCGAGACTTGCCAAGCAGCCTTGGTCCTCTACGCCGCCGCCCGCAGCCAATCTGGCTTCGCCACGTGGCACTCCGCCTCCGCCCGCTGCCGCGGCCTGCTAGGCCCATCTCGGGCCCGCAGGGCCCGTTCCCTCGCGCCGCCGCCCGAGCGTCCGCGCGCTCCCGCCGCCTCCAGTGCGCCTCGCCGTCGCCGCCTTCGCCGACCTTCCGCCGGCGATGAGCTCCGCCGGAGCCGCTCCAGCCGCTCCCGCCGTTTCGCCGGCGCGCCGCCTCCGCCCGAGCGGCGAGCCGCCTCCTCCTCCGCCGCTAGCCGCAGGCACCCCGTGCCCCTGCCTCCGCGAGCCGCGCCCGACCGCCGACTCGCCGGCGACCTCCGCCGCCTCCGCCGCGTCAACCTCCGGGCGCCGCCTCGTCTTCACCTCCGGTGGATCTGGCGGATCGGGACCAGATCCACCGGTTCACGAACCAAACGCCTCCCCTCGTCCCGATCCGCTCCGTCTTGGATATCCCCGTCCGCCGTTGACTTTTCCGGTGGTATAAATTTCACCAAGTCCCCGAGATTTCCATGTTTCATATGCCCATGTTCATCATGTCGTAACTCCGCATCCGTAGCTCCGTTTTGGGCATTTAGCATATCAATATGTTTGTCTCAGAGAGTAGATCATTTCATTACATTGCGTCATTTTCATTTGAGTTCATCTTGATGCCCGAAATGCTGCTAGAAGAGTGCTACTTGAGTTATTTGTCAGATCTGCTGCTCCATTTAGATATTTGTCATTTTTGCCATGATTATTGTGTGCATGATATGCCCATGAGCTCTACATATGTTTTGTTAAGGGTTTTGCCATCTTTCCAGAGGTGCAACCCATGTATTTTTGTGATGTGTGTGGTGACTAGCACAAGCTTGCAAAGTGAGGCACTTGGTAATGCTGATTTCAGGGACTTAGCATTTCCACTAAGTCCTTGATCTGTTCATTTCATGATGCCATATGTTCATGTTGTTTCCTAGTGATCCGTGCCTCTTTTGAGGATGATCAGTAAGGATGTTTTGTAATCTTGTAGTGCTCTATCCATCAATGTCTTTGTTTGCAATTATGGAGCAACCTAGCTTGAGTCAATCGAGCTCTACTTTTGCTGTTTCGTGAATCTGGGCAGATTGTCTACTTGTTAGCGATTTTGCCGAGGATGTTGTAGTTGATCCGTGCATGCCATGTTATTGTTCTTTCCATGTCTAGCTTGTATTTTGTGTATTCTTGTTGGGTGTATGCTTAGATTGTCATGCCTTGCTCTGTAGTGAGTGCATCGAGCTCGTTAACATGCCTACTTGATATCTGATTTGCATGCTCCAGTTTTTCACTAAGTCTGAGAGTCTGATTATGTTTTTGCCATGTTCACATGCCTGCAATTGTATTTTCTGATCCCTTTTGGCTCAAGGTCACTAAGGGACTTTTGTTAAGCTCTTTGAGTAGCTCCATGACATGCTTTACTTTGCCATGTTCAGGTCCTGTAGCATGTAGTTTTGTTGCTCCAAAGAGTGCTATCTGATCTGAAATTCCAGACAAGTGTTAATTTCACAAAGTCTGAAATCTGTTTGCCAAATGCATTTTTGCCATGCTTGTTTGAACCTGTTAATGGATGATTTGGCCGTAGCTGAGTGTTCATCTTTTGTTAAGCTTCATGAATGTATCCCTGCCATGTGTTTTGTTGCCATGTTTGAGTGCTGTAGCATGTTCATCTTGTTGCTTTTAGATGGCTACTTGTTGTAAATCGCAGAACGTGGTCATATTTGAATTGCTTGCCATTTCCACACCGTAACTCCGATTCCGATGATCTTTATATCGTTTTCAAGCGATTTCATCTCACCTTTCCAGTGGCACACTTGGATTTCCAAGTTGAGGCGAGGTTCAATCATTCCTTGTCAAATCATGCATATGCATCGCATACCGCATCCCGCATATCATACCTTGTTCATGTGTTGGTTGTTTACTATGTTGTGTGCTTCTTTTCCGGTGTTTGCTTCTTCAGGTTGGTTCCAATAACGTCGCGTTGTGAGGACCCGTTAGTCTACGTTCCGTTTGTCTTCTTCATGGACTCGTTCTTCTTCCTTGCGGGATTTCAGGCAAGATGATCATACCCTCGAAATCACTTCTATCTTTGCTTGCTAGTTGCTCGCTCTTTTGCTATGCCTATGCTGCGATACCTACCACTTGCTTATCATGCCTCCTATATTGTTGAACCAAGCCTCTAACCCACCTTGTCCTAGCAAACCGTTGTTTGGCTATGTTACCGCTTTGCTCAGCCCCTCTTATAGCGTTGTTAGTTGGAGGTGAAGATTAGAGTATGTTCCTTGTTGGAACATGGAGTTGTTGTTCCTTGTTGGAACTTGTTTACTTGTTGGGATATCACCATATATCTTATTTAATTAATGCATCTATATACTTGGTAAAGGGTGGAAGGCTCGGCCTTATGCCTAGTGTTTTGTTCCACTCTTGCCGCCCTAGTTTCCGTCATATCGGTGTTATGTTCCCGGATTTTGCGTTCCTTACGCGGTTGGGTAATGATGGGAACCCCTTGACAGTTCGCCTTGAGTAAAACTCTTCCAGCAATGCCCAACATTGGTCTTACCATTCGCCACATAGCCTTTTCTTTTCCCTTGGGGGTCGCGCGCCCAAGGGTCATCATTATTTTAACCCCCCCGGGCCAGTGCTCCTCTGAGTGTTGGTCCAACCGAGCGATGTTCGGGGCTACCAGGGGCAACTCTGGGATGGCCTACCCGACGTCTTGCTCATCTGGTGTGCCCTGAGAACGAGATATGTGCAGCTCCTATCGGGATTTGTCGGCACATCTGGGTGGTGTTGCTGGATTTGTTTTAACTTGTCGAAGTGTCTTGAAGAACCGGGATACCGAGTCTGATCGGAATGTCTCGGGAGGAGGTCTATTCCTTCGTTGACCATGAGAGCTTGTCATGGGCTAAGTTGGGACACCCCTGCAGGGATTTGAACTTTCGAAAGCCGTGCCCGCGGTTATGGGAAGATGGGAATTTGTTAATGTCCGGTTGTAGAAAACCTGAAGTTGACCTTAATTAAAATGCATCAACCGCGTGTGTAACCGTGATGGTCTCTTTCCGGCGGAGTCCGGGAAGTGAACACGGTGTTGGAGTTATGCTTGACGTAGGTTGTTCTAGGATCACTTCTTGATCATGCTTTTATCGACCGTGCTTTGCCTTCTCTTCTCGCTCTCATTTGCGTATGTTAGCCACCATATATGCTAGTCGCTTGCTGCAGCTCCACCTCATACCTTTTTACCTTACCCATAAGCTTAAATAGTCTTGATCGCGAGGGTGCGAGATTGCTGAGTCCCCGTGGCTCACAGATACTTCCAAAACCAGCTTGCAGGTGCTGATGAACCATGCAGATGCACAACCAAGCTCAGGAGGAGCTCGACGAAGATCTTGTCCTTTGTGTTGTTTCGTTCTAGTTGATCAGTAGTGGAGCCCAGTTGGGGTCGATCGGGGACCTTGTCGCATTTGGGGTTCTTCTTTTATTTTGGTTCCGTAGTCGGACCTTGATTGTACTTGGATGTTGTAATGCTTTATTCATGTAATTGTGTGAAGTGGCAATTGTAAGCCAACTATGTATCTTTTTCCCTTATGTATTACATGGGTTGTGTGAAGATTACCTCACTTGCGACATTGCTTTCAATGCGGTTATGCCTCTAAGTCGTGCTTCGACACGTGGGAGATATAGCCGCATCGAGGGCGTTACAGATGTTTAGTGGATTTTCAGGTACCTTCGTGGCACTTCCAATGCTTGTTTGAAATTCGGCAGAACTGGTGAGGGACTAGCTAGCTATGTGGATTCAGATTTTGCTTCCAGCGATTTGGACAAGAGGAGGTCCCTTACAGGCTATGTGTTCACAATTGGTGGTTGCACCGTGAGTTGGAGGGCAGCGTTTCAGCCAGTAGTTGCCCAGTCTACCACTAAAGCAGAATACATGGCTATTGCAGAAGCATGTAAAGAATCAGTTTGGCTGAAAGGTTTGTATCCTGACCTTTGTGGAGATAATTATTGCATTAACTTGTTTTGTGTCACTCAAAGTGACATATACCTGACTAAGGATCAGATGTTCCATGAGAGAACAAAGCACATTAATGTCAAATATCATTATGTCCGAGACATTGTTGAGTAAGGTAAACTGAGGGTATGCAGGATTAGTACTCATGATAATCCTGCTGATATGTTGACAAAGCCAGTTCCTGTTGCTAAGTTTGAGCTTTGCTCAGACTTAGTTGGTATAACTCATTAGCCCTAGTGGTTGTTTGGCGCCAAAAGTGTTTTCTTTGTTGTTCAGGGAGGAGGTTCTCATTCATGCTACATGATGGAATTTGTCTCAAGGTGGAGTTTGTTATGTTATGCTTCAAATTCAAGTATAAAGAGGGAGGCTAACTTCTGACGAGCGAGCGGAGCGAGGCCTGTCGTTGGTGTTATATATACCTCTTGTAAGCCGCTGCACAGGATAGTTGATTAGTTGCAAATCCCCGACGTTTGTAACCTACCCCAATATAGTGAAGTTTGGCTGGCTGGCGCCTGTGTTTTTCCCCTTCGTGTTGAAGGGGTTTTCCACGCTAAAATCTCATGTCCCTCGCTTGTTTTCGTTCTTTGTCGTTTTGATTGTGTGTCGTATCTCTAACACGATTGGTGTATGAGTTAGATGAGACTTTGTTAATCCTCAGAGAATTAGCAAATCCGACCTATAATACTCTCACACTTTAGTTTTATTTATGTTAGGTATTTATGTAGCACCTAATTGCGCATTTATTTTAACAAGATTACCTCAACAATGCATGGGGTATCATCTCTTATCCCATGTTGCTAGCCTATAATGGCCCAATCAGTTAGACAGTTCAATCCAGAAATGCAGGTCCCATTTGTACAAACTGATCCACAACTTCTGAAAACGCATCTGGGTAATGTAATGGAGAACAAACCAGTGTTGGACCATTGACCTAAAGAAAGAGAAACGAGACAGTAGGAATAATAGGTGGCATGTGCTCCCTTTGACAAACATCTTCATTGGTCTCATAGCCAATTATTATGAATTGGATAATATACACAAACTTCCATTGCATTATACCCCATTTTATGGTACACAAAATTATTGACCTGTCATGACCCTGCTGGACCATCTAGAGATGGTATCCTATGATCACTAAATCCCTACGGAAGGAAACAACATTTGTACCCAGAGAGCGTGCACCTAGCAAAACGACACACCCCCTTGCACTCACCTCAAAAGTGAATAAGGACACATACATAATTTCTACGGGTCCCCTAAAGTACACAAGGTTGCATTGTCAACATCGCACCGCTAGTGGGCCCGCCAAGTCGCCTGAGGCTAAACTATCCGTCCCGGTTGTTGAGTAGGCCCAGGGAACCTGAACTCGCTCGGGCCTGGACCTGGGCCTGGGTTTGGACCGGCCTGGTGAGAGCCATAAGTTTGGTGGGTGAGATGGGCTTCTTCGCATCGGCCCGCTCTGCATTCCCGGCCTTCCGCGCGTCGGGGCCGTCGTCGTGCCGGATGCCGCGTAGCAGCGCCGCCACGTCCTTGATGGTCGGCCGGTCCTCGGGGCGCGGGCTGGCGCAGAGCAGCGCGATGCCGAGGGCTTGCAGCATCTCCTGGACCTGCGTGTCCGGCCGGCCTTGCAGCCTCGCGTCCACGATCTCCGCCGGGTCGCGCTTCCGGCACAGGTGGTCGCGCACCCACTGCACCACGCTCTGCCCCTCGCCGAACGCCGGGTCCAGCGTGCGCCGCCCCGTGATCATCTCCAGCAGCACCACGCCGAAGCTGTACACGTCGCTCTTGGTTGTGATCTTGGTCATGCAGCCGTACTCTGCATCAAATCATGACGACAAATGTTAATCCGGTAGTACATCTGGAGAATGAATTTTAACTGAGTAGCAGAGTTGGAATTGCCGTGATTTTTTGAAGGGACGGCGGAATGCTTACCGGGAGCGATGTAGCCGTAGGATCCGGCGAACGGCGGAGGCGACGAGTTGGCGCCGTCATCGGCGACTCGTGCCAGGCCGAAGTCGGCGAGGCAAGCCTCGTAGCGGTCGCCGAGGAGGATGTTGTCGGCCTTGACGTCACGGTGGATGATCCCCGGCACGCAGTCGTGGTGGAGGTAAGCGAGGCCCTCGGCCACGCCCACGGCGATCGCGAGCCGCACCTCCCACTCCACGACGGCGGCGCCGGTCGCGCCCCCGTGCAGAAGGCCGCCGAGAGTGCCGTTCGGGAGGTAGTCGTAGAAGAGGAGTCGCGTCCGGCGGTTGGACGCCCATCCCAGCAGCCGGACGATGTTGCGGTGGCGCACCCGGGGCAGCACGCTGATCTCGCACGCGAACGCCTCCACGGACGCCTCGTCGCATGACTGGAATTTCTTCACGGCGACCGTGACGCCGGACGACGGGATGTTGGCACGGTACACCGCGCCGGACCACCCGTGTCCGATCACGTTCGCCGGAGTGAGGCTGCGGGCCACGTCGGCCACGCCGATGTCCAGCTTCTGGTACAGCGTCACGTCCCACGGCGGCGACATCTCAGCGTCCTTGTCCTCGCTGGCACGCTCGCCGCGCCGGCGCCACCCGAACAGGACGAGCACCGCGGCCACCAGGAGGACGACGAGGGCGGTGAGCAGCACGGCCATCGCGACACGGGCGGCGCGGCGTGCCTCGAGCTCACTGTCGCCGACGTCGCCAGAGCACCGCGAGAGACACAGCGCCTGGTTGCCCTCGACGTCGCCGGTCGGGAGCTTCGCGAAGAACGCCGTCTCTGGAAGCCGGCCGGAGAAGCTGTTGAAGGAGACGTTGAGCGCCACGAGGTTCTGGAGCGCGGACAGCGCCTGGAGATCGCCGGAGAGCTGGTTGTGTGACACGTCGAGCACCCCAAGCCTCACGAGCCCTGCGAACTCCGATGGCATCGAGCCGGAGAAGCTGTTGCAGCTGAGGTTAAGGGCGATCTCCAATCCCGGAATCTTGCCGATGCTCCCCGGAATGTGACCGGAGAGCGAGTTGCCGCCGACGTCTAGGAGCTGGAGGCGGGAGCACGAGCCGATCTCCGGTGGCATCGCTCCGGATAGCCGGTTGCCGCTGAGAATGAGCTTTGTCAACGAAGTGAGTAGGCCGATGTCGGACGGGAGCGCGCCGGAGATGTCATTGTAGGAGAGGTCGAGGTACTGGAGCGAGAGCAATTCCTTGAAGAGTCCTGCCGGCAGCATGCCGGCGATGGCATTGTCGTGGAGGTCGACGAACGTGAGGTTCCGGCATCCCGACAACTCCGTGGGGAGAGCACCGGACAGCCGGTTGGAGCCCAGGTCCAGGAAGCTGAGGCTCCCAAGCATGCCGATTTCCGGGGGTATCGCGCCGGCGATGTGGTTGCCGCTTGCCCGGAACCGGTCGAGGGACGTGCAATTGCCAATCTCCGCTGGCAACTGGCCGGAGAGTTCGTTGTTGATGAGGAGCAGCTTGGACAGCCGTGGAAGCTGGAAGAGCGACGGTGGGATCGGCCCGGTCAGAGCATTGGTCGACAGGTCGAGCGCCTCGAGGCTAGTGCACCGGCCGAGCTCCGGCGGGATGTTTCCGGTCAGCTGGTTGGCCCACAGGTAAAGCATGCGCAACGCCGGGAGGCCGCCAAGCTCGGCGGGGATGGCGCCCGTGATCTGGTTGTTGTCGAGCTCGAGGTCTGTGAGGTTGCTGCACCGGGCCAGCTCCGGCGGCACCGTGCCGGAGATCTTGTTCCCGCTGAGCTGCAACTCCTGCAGCGACAAGAGTTTCCCGAGCGACGCCGGGATGTGGCCGGTGAGCCCGTTGATCGACAGGTCGATCACCGCGAGCTCGCTGCACGAGCCGAGCTCCGGCGGGATGATGCCGACGAGCTGGTTCTGCCACAGCAGCAGGTTCTTGAGCTTCTTGAGCGCGCCGAGCTCCGCCGGGATGGACCCGGATAGCGCGTTCTCGTAGAGGTAGATGTTCTCCAGGCTGCTGCACCGGCCGAGCTCTCTGGGTATCGGGCCAGAGAGCAGCGCCGTGTAGATGGCCAGCGTGGTGAGGTTCTTGAGGCGGCCGAGGCTCGCAGGGAGCGGGCCGGTGATGCTGGTCTCGGCGAGGCCGACCATGGTGAGCCTGGAGCAGCTTCCAATCTCCGTGGGGAGCGCGCTGTGGAGGTTCTTGTTGCCGCCGCCGCGGAGCACCTCGAGGCTGGCCATGCGGCCAATGGCGGCCGGAATCCTGCCGCCGAGCTGGTTGTCGTAGACGATGAGCTCCCGGAGCGACGTGAGGTTGCCGATGGCGTCCGGGATGGCGCCCTCCAGCCGGTTGGAGTTGAGGTAGAGCGTCTCGAGCTTGCTCCCCGTCCGGCACAGCCCGGACGGTATCGACCCGGTGAGCGCATTGTTGCTGAGGTCAAGGTGCGCCAGCGCGGGCAGCGCGCCGAGCTCCGGCGGGATCGGGCCCGTCAGGTTCGTGCCGGTGAGGACGAGCCGGGTCAGCGTGGCGCCGACGGCGCCGGCCAGGTTGGCCGGGACGCCGCCGAGGAGGTCGACAAACTCCAGGCGCAGCTCGGTGACGCCGCCGTCGGCATTGCACGCCACGCCGGTCCACCGGCACGGCGAGGCGTCCGCGGCCTTCCAGTCCGCCAGCGCGCCAACCCCGTTGCGCAGCGTCGCCTTCCACGCGAGCAGCGCGGCGCCCTGCTCGTCCACGGCGGCGACGACGGCGCTGCCCACGCACAGCATGACAAGCGCGCAGCACCTGACGAGCGCCGCCGCCCACCATTTGCTCCGCCTACCCATGACAGCAACGCTAGCTTGTCTGCAGTCGTACCATGCAACTACCGAAGTACAAGTATATGCAAGAACATGAGTACAAGGTAGTAGTGGTAGCTAACTCTATAGAATTGTGTGGTCTAGAGGTGTTAATTGGAGCCAAATCTTGGTCTTGCTTATGTTGCAAGCCTAGCAGTAGTAACTAATTAATGGAGTGGCGAAGAGGTTTAGCATAAGTAGAGAGAGAGTGAGAGAGGGGGGGGAGGGGGAGGTTAAAGAGGAGAGAGTATTTGGGGTTGATGAGATGATGAAGCAATGGAGGAAGGCCACCTTTGTACCTGCAGAATCTCTGGATCCGAGGCAACAGTGCACACTACCACACCCTGTCCCTCTCCCGGTCTCTCCTTGGAAATTGTTCAACTTCAGATGCCTCTACTCCTGAATTATCACCGCCTTCAAAAAAAATTGTTCACAGTCACCATTGTGAGTGGCCATTGGTGGTTAAGTGTATTTAAATTTGTTACTACAGGCATCAGATCACCAACGTCTAATTGCTTTGCGATGCCAAGCTGGTGAACTAATTTTATTTTATTTTAACGGCGGTAACACCTTTGCTAGCAGCCAGGAGAAAGAAAAGATGGCATCTGGGTGGGCAGCTTCATCATGGAAAGGGTGTGTCTCAGCTCTCAAGGATGATAATATTGAATAACAAGCACTTCACAGCCTACAACTTGGATTGGTTACTACTTAACAGTTTGTGGTTAGGGACCTTGGTGTAATTTTGGGTTCTAAAGTGTGGCAATTGCAGTGCTAGTAGTGAGACCTGGGAAGAGCATCCACAGTCCAACAGTTTGAAATAAATTGAATTGGGGGTTCTTCCTCTACATGGATGGTACAAGTAAATCATCTCCCTATTTAAGTCTCCAAGAAATCCCTACACAAAGATTGGAGATTAAGTACACAAGGAGATACTACCACTACAGCAGTAACAAAAAGATTCTGAATAATGATTCCTGCGTGACATATATCTCTACTCTTAAAAAGTGAGTTGGTAGCCTCCCCTACATGGTTTATTTTCGCCTGATTTTTTTTCTTGTCACCTCCTACCACCCCTTTTCACTAGATTTTCTCCCTCCCATTAAAAACCAAATCCCATTAAAGAGAAAGATCATGTTTCATGCTTGCTTTGGTAATTAAGAATTTAAAAATAATACCATATATTTGAGATCACCTTCTAAAAGACAGACATAAGATTTTTCTCGATAACTTTAAAAAAATCAGATATGCCTTAATAATAAATCGCTAATCCCACGCACTATGTCATTTATTATTATCATTATCTCTACTATTAATTAATAATCATAACTTTCCTAATACAACAAAAATAACATACTTCCTCCATTCCTAAATATAGGGTGTATAGTTTTTGGCACAGAAATTAAAGAATGCACATGGAGGGAAAATTTCACAAGTTTTGGGCAAGACTAGACCTGACTAATTAATATGAGAAAAATAGAGGAGCTTGCCCTATGTAAGGAAATGTAATCAAATCCCTTAAAAAGTTATTCAAATGAGTGGTGCAAGGCAATACACCTTATATTTTGAACTTTTTCTCAAAAATCTATACACCTTATATAAAGGAACGGAGGGAGTATCTTCTTTTGTTATGAGCGCATCTATGCACCTCTGCGGAGGGACGCCGTGCGCTACACCATGGAGGACGTCGTGGCCTGACGCTGATCACGGAGTCGAGGATGGCCATGGCGGAAGGTGGGTCGTTGGACCACCACATACATGCATTTGTGGATGCGATCATATTATATATTTTTTTTGTTAGTCACGCAAATAGCCAAACAAGCTATATTCTCAAATCAAGTATGTCCATTCAAATGTCAAAAACTCTGTTAAGGAAATCTTTCCTACAATACTCAGTAGTCGTCGTCGTAGTTTGTAGCCGCCATTCGTGCGAAAATATTTTGGAAATCGAACATTGAATCAATTCAAAAATCAAACCATCAATGAAATTAATTAACTAGAGAGTTAATTACGTATGCAATTGATTAGGCCATTTAAATAGGATTTTTTAACCGAATCAATTTGGAAACCGAGTCAGCAATTATCTCTACTCCTAAAAGGAAAGTTGGTAGCCTCCCCTCCCCGGTTTATTTTCGTCTGTCTATTTTTCGTCTCACCTCACACCACACTTCCCACAGGATTTTCTCTCCAATCAAAAACCAAATCCAATTAAAGGGGGAATCATATAGATAATGGGTAATTAAAAATTCAAAAATCATACCATATATTTGAGATCACCTTCCTAAAAGACAGACATAAAATTTTTCTCGATAATTTTCCAAAACAAAATTAGATATTTCTCAATAACAAATCGCTAATCCCGCGCACTATGTCATTTATTATTATCATTATATTTACTATTAATTGACAATCACAAGTTTTCGAATATACAAAATGACATGTCTTTTTTGTTATGAGCGTATGCATCCGCGCGTCCCTGCGAAGGGACACCGTGCGCGACACCATGGAGGCTATGAGTAGAAGATGTAGGGAATGACTGGGAAGAGAAGAACGACAATTATCCATCTAGTAATGAATGGTATATTTGCTGGAGGTGGAGCTTATTGGTGACGGAGAATACGTTCAAGTTGTCACTCGCCTCCCATGTCAGTGTGCATTTGCAAAGTTGAATGGACCTTTGAGAACGATATCTATAGTTATTATTTGTTTTGTGTCAATAGTATGTGTTAGTTTAACTCACTCTATTATATTGTTAGTATGAAAAATTTCATCCCTATTGAAACGCATGGCGAAGATGAGGTGGACATCATTTGATTTTAAAGGAGGAGGCTCCAGCGAGAAATGGCCCACTACGACGGAAAACCGAGCGCGAAGGGGATGATCCGACAGTAAAAGATAAGAGTGCGTCATAGGGTGGGGTTTCTGTATTAAGCCCGTCTGTTGAAGATAACATGATGGATAGCCCGTAGCAACGCACGGGCGTTCTGCTAGTATTTAGCAAAGTCATAACTCAGCTGCTCACAAACTATATGATGTCAGACTACACAAAACAACGACGATGATGATGATGACGACCACGAAGAAAAAAGAGAGACAAATGTATTTTTTATGTTGGTAAATACTTCTCCTTTATTGTTAGGTTAGTTAGAGTGGTACATACTTCTTTCCTCAATGTGATACTGTAATTACCCAGTAAGCCCTGCAAGGTAATTTTGGGCATTGCAGGGTGACAATTGAACTACCGAGGTACACAGAATTTATCCCCGCTCTCTAGAGTTGAAAGTTGAAACAAGAATAAAAATGAGACAGCACAGCTGGCCACTCAGTGGTAACACATGACACAAGGAGAAGAAACAGTTCATTCCATGCAGTAACAATTATATAAACCCTTATGGCAGAGGCTGTTCCTTGGCAGATTAAAACAGAATGGATTGGATCTGAAGCTAACACATCAATGGAGAGGCTGTCACATGCTCCCGGTTAGATCTAATCTCGCCTTTCTCACTGCCAGGAACTTAGTTTAGTTACTGCCCCTTTGTACTTTTGTGTCAAGCAGATGGATTATAATAGTAAAAGGACAGCAAATTTTCGCAGGCACGCAGATCTAGATCTACCTTCCAACTCCAAATTCCCATTGGTAAATGGGCAGTTCTGAACCACCAGTGCAGCAGTACTAATCCCATAGAAGATGATGGGACTTGCAGAGTATTTACATTGGAATTAGAACTTCTATTTGCAGTGTTGGTTGTTTCACCCCAAAAGATAGGGTACATCCTGCTGTTTTTTTACAGTGAGGAACAGAGTTGCAGAGATAAATGACCAATGGCCTGATGTATAAGTAACTCGCAAGTAGAGGGTGAACCATCCATGAGTACAAAGATCAGACTAGGTATACGAAAACAAAATTATCAGAACAGACTGTAACCATAGGGTACTGATAAGTAGTTACCACATACTTTTTTTTTGAAGAATAAGAATTCATTTTCTGCATCTTTGCATCAAGAGGAATGAAGAGATAGCAAAATGTTTCAAGTCCTCTATCTCCACCGTTTACACAGTGAACAATTTTCAAGGTTTTAACCCACATCATCACCTAGATCTACCAACCTTAACTTGTGTACTAGCTCCATTATTTGGTATCTTGATGCATATGGTATCATCAGTTTTGCTGACAAGTTCCTGAATGCTCTGCTATCTTTGATGCTTATGCATGTAATTCATAGTGGTATTTAAATCGACCTATAGTTGAAACTTGAAAGGCATCTCAATGTATCGCAGAGATATTTTTATTAAGCGAAAGCGATTAGTACATCACGTGAGGCAGTGGACTCTAAGGATACTTTGCCGCGTGACTATCGACCCACACATCGATATTCCATTTGCTCGTAGGTCCCCATAGACCTGGTGTGCCTATTGGTACTCACGTGTCTCATCTTGTGATAAAGAGGGTCTATTCCATGTAAATATGTAAGTAACCATACTTTTTTAGATAATGAGGTAATCATATATATACAAACTAAAGGGAAAAGATGAGTTTAAAGGCCAGGAGAAGCAAAGGTGGGCAAAATTCAAACAGAAAGGGAAAGCGGGGGAAGGGACTCGAGAACGGAAATATTTGAAATCCAGCTTGCAAATAACGCCTATAGGAGCAAAGATTGCATTGTCTAATAGTTAAAATGGTGCTAGGGAGAGAAATCGAGAGGAGGGGAATCTAGGCATGAGATAGGGAGGTGGTAGAGCACATGGAGGGGTAAAAAGACCATGAAGAATACAATAACACAAGGACAAGGTTAGGCATCATGTGAGAAGGAGATGGTGGAACAGATATGCATAGGTGATAGGTGTCATGGGGAAGAGGTGGCCATTAGTTTAACTCCAAGCAATTAAGAGCAGGCATGATGTGTATTAGCAATAAACAAGTGGTGTTAGTGCCTTAATTGGTGGTGAGGAATGAACAGAAAAAAGAGCATGGTGCTGCCACTGGAGTGCAAGGCACTGTTTTCAAAAGGCAATCGCATTATTTTTTGTCCATTGATGAGGCATACATCAAGGCATAGAAATCCACGCGTTGTCGGAAAAAAAACAAGAAAACAAAAAAAAGTTTTGCAGCACATCAGCTAATTTCTGGTTCATTTCTGAATGGTTACCTTCTGAAAATCTTTCTGATCCTGTCTTGTTGGTGCAGAAGAACCGTCCCAATTATATGGTCATTCACTGAAATTGTGCCCAACCAATGAAGGAAATATGTACCTGCTACTAAAGAGAAAAGTAGAGGAATTGTGCATAGTTTTCTTCTCTAAGACTTTAGGCCTGACAAGCTTAAGGATGACACATTAAGGCTGCAAATTCAAGGAAGTTTACCAGTTCAATCTTTCATATACCCGAGCAGGAAAAGATGCAGAAAAGAAAGCAGGATTCAGATATTGGAGGACAGTTGAGCTTCACCCAAACTCCCAAGAAATGACACCCAAACTTCTAGTGTGGATAGAGCTGTACTCTTTTGCATTTACGGAACACACCTACAATTTCTTTTCCATCCTAAACCTGGTGAACAAGCAATATAAAGCACCAAGGGATGATGATGTAGACCACAAAAATCAACCAGTTCTTTAGCGCATGCAGTGGAATGATTAGAGAATCAAATATAGAATTGGCGGGGAGTCGATTCACACTCGAGCTATACATCTTTAGCTACTATTCAATTAGCCAAGATAATTGTTCTTTAGAGAACCATGTTGGGAGCAGTGCCCGGGTTTTGAGCATAGTGGAATTGCCCTTTGATCTCTTTCCGCTCTAAGCAGCAATTAAGCTAAAAAGTATTCATAGGAACTATAGCTGTAGCCATCGTCCTCTACTTGGTGTCCTGGTGACCTCATCACCTTTCATCATATGCACTTAATTACGCAGTATATTCGTTGCTTGTTCACCATCAGCTCCAACCTTCTCCTGAAATTTCATATTTGTTAATGGTTCCCAAGAAAGACCATCCTTACTTTTTACTGCATTTCTATTCCATTAGAAAGAGGCTACTTATGAAAGGTACTAACCAGAAAATTGATTATTTGAAAACCACAATTTTTCAACAAGATAGAGTGGCTAATCATGGTGGTTCTCAATATCTCTTGCACTTTTGTTCTGTCAAATCATGGTCGTCCATATAGTCTTAGTGTCCATAATATCAATGTTCATACCTATGTTCCACAATCATATGTTAGTTTATCGTAATAACTGGCGTTCCACGGTCAAATGACATGACATCAAGCTACAAGACAATGTGGCTAAAATCTTAAGTATAGTAATTCCAAAACAGATGCAAGGATCCTTGAACTGATCTTGATAGAAGGGATTCCACCCACTGTAAAAAAAACCCTAAAGAATTCATGAATTATGGGCCAACCAGTTGGAGAGAACTCTCTTTCATCACAGCACACAGAATACAAGTTTTTTGGAAAAGGAGGATCACCCCCGGCCTCTGCATCAATCGATGCATGCAGCTGTTGGGGAACGTAGTAATTTCAAAAAATTTCCTACACACACGCAAGATCATGGTGATGCATAGCAACGAGAGGGGAGAGTGTTGTCTACGTACCCTCGTAGACCGATAGCGGAAGCGTTATGACAACGCGGTTGATGTAGTCGTACGTCTTCACGGCCCGACCGATCAAGCACCGAAACTACGGCACCTCCGAGTTTTAGCACACGTTCAGCTCGATGACGATCTCCGGATTCCGATCTAGCAAAGTGTCGGGGAAGAGTTCCGTCAGCACGACGGCGTAGTGACGATCTTGATGTTCTACCGTCGCAGGGCTTCGCCTAAGCACCGCTACAATATTATCGAGGATTATGGTGGAAGGGGGCATCGCACACGGCTAAGAAAACGATCACGTGGATCAACTTGTGTGTCTAGGGGTGCCCCCTGCCTCCGTATATAAAGGAGCCAAGGGGGGGTGCATCTGGCCCTAGTAGGAGGCGCGCAGGAGGAGTCCTACTCCTACCGGGAGTAGGACTCCCCTCCCTTTCCTTGTCCAAGTAGGAGAGGGGGAAGGAAGGGAGAGAGGAGAGGAAGGAAAGGGGGGCGCCGCCCCTCCCTCCTTGTCCAATTCGGACTAGGGGGAGAGGGGGCGCGCGGCCTGCCCTGGCAGCCCCTCCTCTTCTCCACTTTAGGCCCATGAGGCCCATTAACCCCCCGGGGGGTTCCGGTAACCCCCCGGTACTCCGGTTTTATTCGAAACATCCCCGGAACACTTCCGGTGTCCGAATATAGCCGTCCAATATATCAATCTTTATGTCTCGACCATTTCGAGACTCCTCGTTATGTCCGTGATATCCGGGACTCCGAACCAACTTCGGTACATCAAAACTCATAAACTCATAATATAACTGTCATCGAAACCTTAAGCGTGCGGACCCTACGGGTTCGAGAACAATGTAGACATGACCGAGACACGTCTCCGGTCAATAACCAATAGCGGAACCTGGATGCTCATATTGGCTCCCACATATTCTACGAAGATCTTTATCGGTCAGACCGCATAACAACATACGTTGTTCCCTTTGTCATCGGTATGTTACTTGCCCGAGATTCGATCGTCGGTATCTCAATACCTAGTTCAATCTCGTTACCGGCAAGTCTCTTTACTCGTTCCGTAATACATCATCTCACAACTAACTCATTAGTTGCAATGCTTGCTAAGGCTTATGTGATGTGCATTACCGAGAGGGCCCAGAGATACCTCTCCGACAATCGGAGTGACAAATCCTAATCTCGAAATACGCCAACCCAACATGTACCTTTGGAGACACCTGTAGAGCACCTTTATAATCACCCAGTTACGTTGTGACGTTTGGTAGCACACAAAGTGTTCCTCCGGCAAAGAGTTGCATAATCTCATAGTCATAGGAACATGTATAAGTCATGAAGAAAGCAATAGCAACATACTAAACGATCGGGTGCTAAGCTAATGGAATGGGTCATGTCAATAAGATCATTCACCTAATGATGTGATCCCGTTAATCAAATAACAACTCTTTGTCCATGGTTAGGAAACATAACCATCTTTGATTAACGAGCTAGTCAAGTAGAGGCATACTAGTGACACTCTGTTTGTCTATGTATTCACACATGTATTATGTTTCCGGTTAATACAATTCTAGCATGAATAATAAACATTTATCATGAAATAAGGAAATAAATAATAACTTTATTATTGCCTCTAGGGCATATTTCCTTCAGTCTCCCACTTGCACTAGAGTCAATAATCTAGTTCACATCGCCATGTGATCTAACATCAATAGTTCACATCTTTATGTGGTTAACACCCATAGTTCACATCATATGTGACCAACACCCAAAGGGTTTACTAGAGTCAGTAATCTAGTTCACATTGCTATGTGATTAACACCCAAAGAGTACTAAGGTGTGATCATGTTTTGCTTTGTGAGAGAAGCTTAGTCAACGAGTCTTCCAAAATTCAGATCCGTGTGTATTTTGCAAATTTCTATGTCTACAATGCTCTGCACGGAGCTCCTTTAGCTAATTGCTCCCACTTTCAATATGTATCCAGATGAAGACTTAGAGTCATCCGGATCAGTGCCAAACTTGTATCGACATAATCCTTTTACGACGAACCTTTTGTCACCTCCATAATCGAGAAACATATCCTTATTCACTAAGGATAATTTTGACCGCTGTCCAGTGATCTACTCCTAGATCACTATTGTACTCCCTTGCCAAAAACAGTGTAGGGTATACAATAGGTACACAGCATGGCATACTTTATAGAACCTATGGCTGAGGCATAGGGAATGACTTTCATTCTCTTTATCTTCTGCCGTGGTCGGGCTTTGAGTCTTACTCAATTTCACACCTTGTAACACAGCAAGAACCCTTTCTTTGCTTGATCCATTTTGAACTTCTTCAAAATCTTGTCAAGGTATGTGCTTTGTGAAAGTCCAATTAAGCGTCTTGATCTATCTCTATAGATCTTTATGCCTAATATGTAAGCAGCTTCACCGAGGTCTTTCATTGAAAAACTCTTATTCAAGTATCCCTTTATGCTATCCAGAAATTCTACATCATTTCCAATCAATAATATGTCATCCACATATAATATCAGAAATGCTACAGAGCTCCCACTCACTTTCTTGTAAATACAGGCTTCTCCAAAAGTCTGTATAAAACCAAATGCTTTGATCACACTATCAAAGCGTTTATTCCAACTCCGAGAGGCTTGCACCAGTCCATAAATGGATCGCTGGAGCTTGCACACTTTGTTAGCTCCCTTTGGATCGACAAAACCTTCCGGTTGCATCATATACAACTCTTCTTCCAGAAATCCATTCAGGAATGCAGTTTTGACATCCATCTGCCAAATTTCATAATCATAAAATGCGGCAATCGCTAACATGATTCGGACAGACTTAAGCATCGCTACAGGTGAGAAGGTCTCATCGTAGTCAATCCCTTGAACTTGTCAAAAACCTTTTGCAACAAGTCGAGCTTTGTAGACAGTAACATTACCGTCAGCGTCAGTCTTCTTCTTGAAGATCCATTTATTCTCAATTGCTTGCCGATCATCGGGCAAGTCAACCAAAGTCCACACTTTGTTCTCATACATGGATCCCATCTCAGATTTCATGGCTTCAAGCCATTTTGCGGAATCTGGGCTCACCATCGCTTCTTCATAGTTCGTAGGTTCATCATGATCTAGTAGCATGACTTCCAGAACAGGATTACCGTACCACTCTGGTGCGGATCTTACTCTGGTTGATCTACGAGGTTCAGTAGTAACTTGATCTGAAGTTTCATGATCATCTCATTAGCTTCCTCACTAATTGGTGTAGGTGTCACAGAAACCGGTTTCTGTGATGTACTACTTTCCAATAAGGGAGCAGGTACAGTTACCTCATCAAGTTCTACTTTCCTCCCAGTCACTTCTTTCGAGAGAAATTCCTTCTCTAGAAAGGATCCATTCAAAGCAACGAATATCTTGCCTTCGGATCTGTGATAGAAGGTGTACCCAACATTTTCTTTTGGGTATCCTATGAAGACGCACTTCTCCGATTTGGGTTTGAGCTTATCAGGTTGAAACTTTTTCACATAAGCATTGCAACCTCAAAATTTAAGAAACGACAACTTTGGTTTCTTGCCAAACCATAGTTCAGATTGTGTCGTTTCAACGGATTTAGATGGTGCCCTATTTAACGTGAATGCAGCTGTCTCTAATGCATAACCCCAAAACGATAGTGGTAGATCGGTAAGAGACATCATAGATCGCACCATATCTAATAAAGTACGGTTATGACGTTCGGACACACCATTACATTGTGGTGTTCCAGGGGCGTGAGTAGTGAAACTATTTCACATTGTTTTTAACTGAAGGCCAAACTCTTGACTCAAATATTTTACTTCTGCGATCATATCGTAGAAACTTTTATTTTGTTACGATGATTTTCCACTTCACTCTGAAATTCTTTGAACTTTTCAAATGTTTCAGACTTGTGTTTCATCAAGTAGATATACTCATATCTGCTCAAATCATCTGTGAAGATCAGAAAATAATGATATCTGCTGCGAGCTTCAATATTCATCGGACCACATACATCAGTATGCATGATTTCCAAAAAATTTGTTGCTTGCTGCATTGTTCCGGAGAACAGAGTCTTAGTCATCTTGCCCATGAGGCATGGTTCGCAAGCATCAACTGATTCATAATCAAGTGATTCCAAAAGCCCATCAGCATGGAGTTTCTTCATGCGCTTTACACCAATATGACCTAAACGGCAGTGCCACAAATAAGTTGCACTATCATTATTAACTTTGCATCTTTTGGTTTCAATATTATGATTATGTGTATCACTACGATCGAGATCCAACGAACTATTTTCATTGGGTGTGTAACCATATAAGGTTTTATTCATGTAAACAGAACAACAATTTATTCTCTTACTTAAATGAATAACCGTATTACAATAAACATGATCAAATCATATTCATGCTCAACGCAAACACCAAATAACACTTATTTAGGTTCAACACTAATCCCGAAATTATAGGGAGTGTGCGATGATGATCATATCAATCTTGGAACCACTTCCAACACACATCGTCACTTCACCCTTAACTAGTCTCTGTTTATTCTGCAACTCCCGTTTCGAGTTACTAATCTTAGCAACTGAACTAGTATCAAATACTGAGGGGTTGCTATAAACACTAGTAAAGTACACATCAATAACATGTATATCAAATATACTTATGTTCACTTTGCCATCCTTCTTATCTGCCAATCACTTGGGGTAGTTCCGCTTCCAGTGACCAGTCCCTTTGCAGTAGAAGCACTTAGTCTCAGGCTTAGGACCAGACTTGGGCTTCTTCACTTGAGCAGCAACTTTCTTGCTGTTCTTCTTGAAGTTCCCCTTCTTCCCTTTGCCCTTTTCTTGAAACTAGTGATCTTGTCAACCATCAACACTTGATGCTCTTTCTTGATTTCTACCTTCATCGATTTCATCATCATGAAAAGCTCGGGATCGTTTTCGTCATCCCTTGCATACTATAGTTCATCACGAAGTTCTACTAACTTGGTGATGGTGACTAGAGAATTCTGTCAATCACTATCTTATCTGGAAGATTAACTCCCACTTGATTCAAGCGATTGTAGTACTCAGACAATCTGAGCACATGCTCACTAGTTGAGCGATTCTCCTCCATCTTTTAGCTATAGAACTTGTTGGAGACTTCATATCTCTCAACTCGGGTATTTGCTTGAAATATTAACTTCAACTCCTGGAACATCTCATATGCTCCATGACGTTCAAAACGTCTTTGAAGTCCCGATTCTAAGCCATTAAGCATGGTGCACTAAACTATCAAGTAGTCATCATATTGAGCTAGCCAAACGTTCATAACGTCTGCATCTGCTCCTGCAATAGGTTCTGTCACCTAGCGGTGCATCAAGGACATAATTCTTCTGTGCAGCAATGAGGATAAACCTCAGATCACGGATCCAATCCGCATCATTGCTACTAACATCTTTCAACACAATTTTCTCTAGGAACATATCAAAATAAACACAGAAGCAAACAACGCGAGCTATTGATCTACAACATAGATATGCAAATACTACCAGGACTAAGTTCATGATAAATTAAGTTCAATTAATCATATTACTTAAGAACTCCCACTTAGATAGACATCCCTCTAATCTTCTAAGTGATTACGTGATCCAAATCAACTAAACCATAACCGATCATCACGTGAAATGGAGTAGTTTTCAATGGTGAACATCACTATGTTGATCATATCTACTATATGATTCACGCTCGACCTTTCGGTCTCAGTGTTCCGAGGCCATATCTGCATATGCTAGGCTCGTCAAGTTTAACCTGAGTATTCTGCGTGTGCAAAACTGGCTTGCACCCGTTGTAGATGGACGTAGAGCTTATCACACCCGATCATCACGTGGTGTCTGGGCACACGAACTTTGGCAACGGTGCATACTCAGGGAGAACACTTTTATCTTGAAATTTAGTGAGAGATCATCTTATAATGCTACCGTCAATCAAAGCAAGATAAGATGCATAAAGATAAACATCACATGCAATCAATATAAGTGATATGATATGGCCATCATCATCTTGCTCTGTGATCTCCATCTCCGAAGCACCGTCATGATCACCATCGTCACCGGCGCGACACCTTGATCTCCATCGTAGCATCGTTGTCGTCTCGCCAATCTTATGCTTCTACGGACTATCGCTACCGCTTAGTGATAAAGTAAAGCATTACAGGGCGATTGCATTGCATACAATAAAGCGACAACCATATGGCTCCTGCCAGTTGCCGATAACTTGGTTACAAAACATGATCATCTCATACAATAAAATTTAGCATCATGCCTTGACCATATCACATCACAACATGCCCTGCAAAAACAAGTTAGACGTCCTCTACTTTGTTTGTTGCAAGTTTTACGTGGCTGCTACGGGCTTAAGCAAGAACCAATCTTACCTACGCATCAAAACCACAACGATAGTTTGTCAAGTTGGTGTTGTTTTAACCTTCGCAAGGACCGGGCGTAGCCACACTCGGTTCAACTAAAGTTGGAGAAACTGACACCCGCTAGCCACCTGTGTGCAAAGCACGTCGAGGGAACCAGTCTCACGTAAGCGTATGCGTAATGTCGGTCCGGGCCGCTTCATCCAACAATACCGTCGAACCAAAGTATGACATGCTGGTAAGCAGTATGACTTATATCGCCCACAACTCACTTGTGTTCTACTCGTGCATATAACATCAACACATAAAACCTAGGCTCTGATGCCACTGTTGGGGAACGTAGTAATTTCAAAAAAATTCCTACGCACACGCAAGATCATGGTGATGCATAGCAACGAGAGGGGAGAGTGTTGTCTACGTACCCTCATAGACCGATAGCGGAAGCGTTATGACAATGCAGTTGATGTAGTCGTACGTCTTCACAGCCCGACCGATCAAGCACCGAAACTACGGCACCTCCGAGTTTTAGCACACGTTCAGCTCGATGACGATCCCCGGACTCCGATCCAGCAAAGTGTCGGGGAAGAGTTCCGTCAGCACGATGGCGTAGTGACGATCTTGATGTTCTACCGTCGCAGGGCTTCGCCTAAGCACCGCTACAATATTATCGAGGATTATGGTGGAAGGGGGCACCGCGCACGGCTAAGAAAACGATCACATGGATCAACTTGTGTGTCTAGGGGTGCCCCCTGCCTCCGTATATAAAGGAGCCAAGGGGGGGTGCGTCTGGCCCTAGTAGGAGGCGCGCAGGAGGAGTCCTACTCCTACCGGGAGTAGGACTCCCCTCCCTTTCCTTGTCCAAGTAGGAGAGGGGGAAGGAAGGGAGAGAGGAGAGGAAGGAAAGGGGGGCGCCGCCCCTCCCTCCTTGTCCAATTCGGACTAGGGGGAGAGGGGGCGCGCGGCCTGCCCTGGCAGCCCCTCCTCTTCTTCACTTTAGGCCCATGAGGCCCATTAACCCCCCGGGGGGTTCCGGTAACCCCCCGGTACTCCGGTTTTATCCGAAACTTCCCCAGAACACTTCCGGTGTCCGAATATAGCCGTCCAATATATCAATCTTTATGTCTCGACCATTTCGAGACTCCTCGTTATGTCCGCGATCATATCCGGGACTCCGAACCAACTTCGGTACATCAAAACTCATAAACTCATAATATAACTGTCATCGAAACCTTAAGCGTGCGGACCCTATGGGTTCGAGAATAATGTAGACATGACCGAGACATGTCTCCGGTCAATAACCAATAGCGGGACCTGGATGCTCATATTGGCTCCCACATATTCTACGAAGATCTTTATCGGTCAGACCGCATAACAACATACGTTGTTCCCTTTATCATCGGTATGTTACTTGCCCGAGACTCGATCGTCGGTATCTCAATACCTAGTTCAATCTCGTTACCGGCAAGTCTCTTTACTCGTTCCGTAATACATCATCTCACAACTAACTCATTAGTTGCAATGCTTGCAAGGCTTATGTGATGTGCATTACCGAGAGGGCCCAGAGATACCTCTCCGACAATCGGAGTGACAAATCCTAATCTCGAAATACGCCAACCCAACATGTACCTTTGGAGACACCTGTAGAGCACCTTTATAATCACCCAGTTATGTTGTGACGTTTGGTAGCACACAAAGTGTTCTTCCGGCAAACGGGAGTTGCATAATCTCATAGTCATAGGAACATGTATAAGTCATGAAGAAAGCAGTAGCAACATACTAAACGATCGGGTGCTAAGCTAATGGAATGGGTCATGTCAATCAGATCATTCACCTAATGATGTGATCCCGTTAATCAAATAACAACTCTTTGTCCATGGTTAGGAAACATAACCATCTTTGATTAACGAGCTAGTCAAGTAGAGGCATACTAGTGACACTCTGTTTGTCTATGTATTCACACATGTATTATGTTTCCGGTTAATACAATTCTAGCATGAATAATAAACATTTATCATGATATAAGGAAATAAATAGTAACTTTATTATTACCTCTAGGGCATATTTCCTTCAGCAGCCATATACACAGAAACAAGTATCGAGGGTAAAAGACAATACAGTAAATTTCCATGCTATCATTCAGAAAAGAACGGAGCGGTGGGGAGAATAAATAGGTCACTAACTTTATGAATGAAGGATGAGTAAAACATCAGAGAACATTTGAACTTATGTAAAGCATTGCACCGACCAAATGTGATGTTAGCCGTCTGTACAAGCTGCACATTTTTATGGGGAGGATCATCTTATAGTGGATCCTTCCTCAATTTATGGGACCTGCCACATTGTATTGATTGTATAGAACCAAAAAACAAAGAAGCAAATGATGAAAAGTACAGAGCACTTACACTTTAACAGTGTCAAAAGACCGAACTATGAGGCTGCTATTATCCATAAACCAGGCAAGAATGGAGTCATTTAGCCTTTTGCAACTCCAAATGATAAAACTGGGCAGTGTGTCATGGCCCCCCAAAACAGGAAGTACTGATGTCATGTTCATGTTTTTTCTTCTCATACGTTAACTGATAGGGAGTTGTTCTCTTTCCAGCTCATGGAAAATTATAGAGAGTTGTTCACTAACTTCTACATTCTTAATAACATTACATATAATTCATTTGTGTTCATCCTGTTGTACAAAGACAAGCTTAACCAAAAAGGTTTTCCAACTCAAAAAGGGTCAGCTTCTTCAAACTGCACCATTTGACAAAAATATAATGCTCAATTATTATAGTAAATAAGATTGTTGCACGGTAAAACATAGATAGGTATTGACATACATGGCCAAAAGGATGGAAGTAGTCAAAATCAAGCTAACGAAAAACTCATAGCTAAGGATGAGCATATACTTTGTTTCCTTTGTAGTTTGCACCATGTACACCATGATGTAAGCTAGCTTACTTGGGTTTAAGCATATCTTTGAATACTTGCCAACAACTACAAAGTTAATGACAGAGCTTTCATGTTTCATCTATTTTTGTGTGCCTTCTATCTACAATTATTAAATATTTGTTTCAGTTATATTGTACTCAAGCACTAAACGGCCGCTGCCACTTGAAGGAGGAGCCACCGTCCCTGCCGCATTGCTAGCCGGGCAGCCAGTGGCGCCCGGTTCTCCTTGACGTCAAGGAGAAGCCGTCCTCCTCGGCGTCGTCCAAGCTGCCCCTGCGCCTCCACTACTACCTCAAAGGGTGCGTCCGCCGGAGAGGCACAATGCAGGTTCACCAAGACCCATGTGGCAACAGCATTCGTGCTCACAGAGGCTTGGGCCCTCAACTGGTCCAAGACCATGTCGAGTCGGACGCCCGCCGTCGGCCTGGCTCGACACCCAGCTCTTCCAAGTGAGGATGGAGTGCGCCCTCTTCATCCGAGCTGCCGATACCGTTGAAGACAAGCGGCACAAGGCAGTGGATGATGCGGCAAAGTGTCTAGGCCGCGGCGACCTGATGGGGCTTCCACCACTGGTGCGATGACGATGACGATGGCTCGAGTAGACGCGTGGATGGTGGATGAACGACGACGAAGGTGCCAATGGCCTTAGATGCCTTGCCTATGAGGTCGTTGTCTGGTACCTGGCCTAGTTTTAGTTTAGTTTAGTTTAAGTTTAGGTTGAACCTGTTAAATATCATCCGTTTGCATGTAATATATAGAACTTGCTTCAATTTCATCTGTTTAGCTTAAAATTTCATCTGTGTTTGTGTTTGGTCTGTTTCAAATGGGTCGGACATTTAGTGACTCCGGTTGAAATTGCCTTCGGCCCGTCGGGTGTTTGTGGACACATCCAGACGTGTTTGGAGACATTTGGTGATGTTGGTTTGGTGATCCGCATTGGAGATTCCCTAAGTTCACTAACATACGCCGTGCTACTTTTTTTCTGCTGCGTGAAAGAGAGTATTATTCCATAGGATCAGAGTTACAGTCAGGGCTCATTTGATCCAACGGAATTTCATAAGATTTTTGGAGGATTTGGATCCTTAGGATTTTTTTCCTATGATGGTCATTTGATTCGTAGGATTGAAATCCTTTGGAATTTTTTCATAGGATTTATTTGTACTACATTTTGGAGAAGAATTTCCATCCACTCAAATCCCTTTGTAGAACTCCTTTGTTTTTCCTGTGCTATTAAACACACTTCCAAATCCTATAGGGTACAAAAGGACATGACACTCTATTCCTGCGTTTTTCATATTCCTATATTTTGAGAATCCTGCGAATCAAAGAGGCCCTCAGCTGGCAAAAGCTCAGCGATACAAGGTGGACAATTCTGCGGCCAACAAGCCGTGCTACACTCTAACCTCCCATAGTTTGCCAGGCGATCTACTACTCTGTTTTGGTTAGAAATTTTCAAAGGAAAAAACTCTCTACCAACTAATAGATGCTTAATCTCTGAGATTGAATGACCATATGCCGACCGATCAAAAGTATCTGAGGCCAGTGAAGAAAGAACCGTACAGGAATCAGACTGGACTGGATTACCACCAGTAGGTTTGATCCCTTCATGGTGATCGCAAGACCTTCTCTCAACACATGTAATTCTGCTTCAAGAGCATCATTACAGAAGAAAAGGTATTAGTAGGCTAAAAAACCAGTCCACCTTCTCCACCTTCTGAGTTTCTGAGGATCATCCCGGAACCCGTGGTTCCACCGGAGGAAAACGAGCCGTCGACCGACAACGCGACTTGCCCAGGAGCCAGAGCAGGCCATGGGTTAGACTGTGAAGGTGCTCTTTTCCTCAGTTCAGGTTCGAACTCATACTCCACCATCTTGCCATTTATCATCTCCTCTACGTTATACTTCTTCGCATGCCAAATAGAGTTCAAGTAGCTGTTAAGAAAATCAACAGAACTATGTACCGAGACGTGGTCTTTTCCATGCAACACATCTGTCCTCAAGTTCCAGATTTTCCAGATTAAAATAAGAACCATGTCCCGTACTCTCTCATTGTTGTTTGCAAGTACATTAAGCAGCCATACCTGCCCAGAATCAATAAGCTTTTCGTTGCTTGGGAGTGGCCAGATCGTCTGCATGCCTTCCCATAGTTGCACTGCTACTGCACACGACACCAAGGCGTGGAAAGAACTCTCATCTTCGCCACCGCACAGTGGGCATGTTGTGAGTATGAAGATGTCTACATTGCCGCCTTCCAAGCCATCACTTTCATTTTCTGCGGGACGTTTGCTTGCCAAAAAAGACTCCAAATCGGTCTTGCACCATTAGGTTGAGCACTAGAAGCACCTGAAGAATAGGTCTCCTCATGATTTCTCATAGCCAGATGATAGGCACTTTTCACCGTGAATCGCACACTCTTCTTCGACTGCCAGGCAAGGAAATCATCAAGCTGCCACAATGAAGTGTGAATCTTTCAAATTTGCAACACATCCACAGGCCAGAAGTGCTCATTTAGTAAACGTGTATTCCAATTACCATTCTCGTCCATAAAGTCAGAAACACGATTCAGTCGACAATTTCTCTTTGGGCTAGCGGGTTTGAAGGAAGGACCACAAGGGATCCCTAGGTTTCTCCAAGTAAGAATCTGAACACCATTACCCACCCTCCAAGTAAGCCCTCCTTTAGCAATTCAAGACCATGCTCAATACCCCGCCACACCGCAGAAGTATTGCCAGAAAAAACGTTTCCATCAAGTTCACATTGAGATAATATTTTGCATGGAGGAGAAGTGGACATAAACTATCCGGGGACCCCAATAGGCACCAAGCCTGTTTGGCCGGCACGGCTTGATTGAACACACGCATATCTCGGAATCCCATGTCACCTTTTGATTTTGGCATGATCATCTTATCCCAACTCAACCAAGACATTTTCCTTTTGCCTCTCTCAACACCCCACCAATATTGCCGCATTAAACGAGTCATCTGATCACACACTTGGGCTGGAAGTCGAAAGACACTCATAACATACGTCAGGATTGCTTGAGCAACGGACTTAATTAGAATCTCCTTGCTTCCAGAAGACATATATTGTTCACTCCAATCCACCAGTATATTACCGAGTCTCTCCAAGATCGATGCAAAACGACCCTTGTGCATCTGTCCATCTGGACAGAGAGCCCCGAGTACTTAGGATCAAAAACCTCTCGAGAGACTTCCAACACTACTAGGAAAAGGCTTACTAATGGCGCACTGGTTTTGCCTACTAATGGCGCATTACCAGTGCGCCATTAGTAGCATGCCACTAGTATATCTTACTAATGGCGCACCATAGGTGCGCCATTAGTATCTGGTATACTAATGGCGCACCAACTAGTGCGCCATTAGTATGTAACAGTATGCGCCATTAGTGTGCCTCCCGGGGGGCCATACGTAAGCATGGCTTTGTCATACTAATGGCGCATTCTCTGTTGATGCGCCATTAGTATCCTTTGGCATACTAATGGCGCACCTGGTGGTGATGCGCCATTAGTATGAATATTTGGTTTTTTTTCCTTTTCTGATTTTTGCGCAGGTTACAAAATATATTATTAGACAGAATATAAAATATATTATTAGACAGAATATAGACAGCAGCACACATCAACATCAGATTCATCGAATACAATAGAAGATTAGTCTCCGAATATAATTCATCATATTAGTCTCCGAATTCAAAAGACCGAACAAAGATAAAACATTACAAGTCTCAAGACCGCGAGTATCGAGTTTGTCTTCACATTACAAGTCGATATCGATCATCTAAACTACCATCACATAGAAGAGAGCTGTGGTCATCACGATGAGCATCATCGCGATCAAACTGGTCTTCATCCGGTTCCTCCAACGCTCCCTCCTCTCTCCCGCTAGATAACGGGCGTATCTAGATTCGGCCTCTGCCCTAGTGGTGTACCCTTTGTAACTATTACCGCTGAAACGGTGAACCTGTCTCCGACACTCCTCCCAGTCGTCGTAGACTCCGGGAACCTTACCCTTGTACACGACATATGACGGCATCTCTATGCACAAGCCAAACAACAGACAATACATAAGCAATATGTAAGTATGCAACAAAAGGATCGGAAGAGAAAAGCAAGACATTAATAGCACGATTCATGGTCCTACTAATAAATAGCATCGATTACATCTAAGTTGAACGACTGTCCAAATCAAAGAGACATACGAATTCATTAAAGTATAATTACAACATGAGCCAATCAATGTTTCAGAACTACACATCACTACTTTCGACTCGACTCATCGGACAGGAACGTGGATGAAGCCACCGTCTGTCGTGATGGTCATGAAATCGCGGTCGTTGTCACCCTGCATTTGTAGCATTTCATCTATCTCACTGTTGGACGGTTGATATCTGAGGAAGAACTGCCCCGAAGTATGAAGGACATCTTGATGGATGATGTCCGCAAACTCCGACTGGATGCGAAAGAATTCTTGTCTGAGGTCCGCGTCCTGGACTGCCGACAAGCTCGCGGCCCAATCTTTGAGATTATCTGATAGCAGAAGTTGATGATGGTCCCTTACGATTGCCCGCATGTGATGGAGGGCGTAGTAGGCATCCTTCTGACTGCCAGGCGGCTGCTTGACGCAGCAGAACTTCGTATTGTGTGAGAACATGTGCTTGCCGTACTTACGAATTGCCCTGGTGAAGGTGCCTCCAGATTTGGCGTAGGCGGGGAGAACATCATCAAGAACTTTCTTGACATTTGTGTAGTCTATCTTGGAGTTACAGTTCGGGTCTAAATACGTGGCCATGGAATATTTCGGGCTTAAGAGGATGAGTGTGCAATGTGTGTCACTACACAGAACACAGAATGTTAAAAAAAAAAGAACGATCGAAATCTAAGAAATCATATGTTACGGGGCGGTTAAGGGATGACTTACTTGGGAAAGTAAGCCACAAGGAAGTTATCCTTATCTGGGTTTGCCAGAATGACGCCTTCGAGGTGTGAACTCGCAACTTGGCGGTCCCCAGCGCTGCTCAAGTGCTTGGCACGCATGTAGAAGGGGTCGACTATCACGATGTCCGGGGTCTTGTCTCTAATGATCCGCATCTCCATACTCAGCGAAAACAGCCGAACGAAGGTGTAGTGCAGCGGATGAAGGTTAAACATAGCAAAGATGTCATCAAACTGCAGGACGATCGTACCCCCGATGTCACCATCCACAAAGCCCTTGCCCTCTGGCACCTTGGCCACGAAAACCGGGTATGCCACATCCTTCTCTCTGAGACGCCGCTTCTCCAAAGAAAGAACACTGTCGTGCAGACTCCGCATAGCACTGGTTGCAGCATTCAGCATATTTGGTGGTAGCATCACCCTACCTGCCACATGCACCCTCCTCGAGATATCCTTAGGTGAAGGTGGCCCGTCCTGAGCACGGATCGAACTCGGTGCCGGCTGGCTCGCACCGGCGCCCTTGTTAGTCTTTCGTTTCTGTCCCTTCTTCTTGATCTCCTGTAATGGGACTGAGTTCTGCTCACAGACCGCCTTCTTGAGCGTGTTGGGGCTGATAATATTTCGCACCTCAGCTATCTGAGGCTCGGTGAAGGCGGGAGCTGGAGGCATTGTTGGGTTTCGTAGTAATTTCAAAAAATTTCCTACGCACACGCAAGATCATGTGATGCATAGCAACGAGAGGGGAGAGTGTTGTCTACGTACCCAACGCAGACCGACTGCGGAAGCGCTGACACGACGTAGAGGAAGTAGTCGTACGTCTTCACGATCCAACCGATCAAGCACCGAAACTACGGCACCTCCGAGTTCGAGCACACGTTCAGCTCGATGACGATCCCCGGACTTCGATCCAGCAAAGTTTCGGGGAAGAGTTCCGTCAGCACGACGGCATGGTGACGATCTTGATGAACTACAGCAGCAGGGCTTCGCCTAAACTCCACTACAGTATTATCGAGGAATATGGTGGCAGGGGGCACCGCACACGGCTAAGGAATAGATCGCGTGGATCAACTTGTGTGTTTCTGGGGTGCCTCTGCCTCAGTATATAAAGGAGCCAAGGGGGAGGGGGCGCCGGCCAGGAGGAGGGCGCAGGAGGAGTCCTACTCCTTCCGGGAGTAGGACTCCCCCCCCCAATCCTATTTCAACTAGGATTCCCAAGGGGGGAAAGAGGGAGAGGGGGGCCGGCCACCTTCTCCTAGTCCTAATAGGACTAGGGAAGGGGGGAGGTGCGCAGCCACCTTGGGCTGCCCCTTTCTCCTTTCCACTAAGGCCCATGAAGGCCCATATGGCTCCCGGGGGGTTCCGGTAACCTCCCGGTAACCCGGTAAAATCCCGATTTCACCCGGAACACTTCCGATATCCAAACATAGGCTTCCAATATATCAATCTTTACGTCTCGACCATTTCGAGACTCCTCGTCATGTCCATGATCACATCCGGGACTCCGAACAACCTTCGGTACATCAAAATGCATAAACTCATAATATAACTGTCATCGTAACCTTAAGCGTGCGGACTCTACGGGTTCGAGAACAATGTAGACATGACCGAGACACGTCTCCGGTCAATAACCAATAGCGGGACCTGGATGCCCATATTGGCTCCTACATATTCTACGAAGATCTTTATCGGTCAGACCGCATAACAACATACGTTGTTCCCTTTGTCATCGGTATGTTACTTGCCCGAGATTCGATCGTCGGTATCCAATACCTAGTTCAATCTTGTTATGGCAAGTCTCTTTACTCATTCTATAATACATCATCTCGCAACTAACTCATTGGTTGCAATGCTGCAAGGCTTTATGTGATGGTGTATTACCGAGAGGGCCCAGAGATACCTCTCCGACAATCGGAGTGACAAATCCTAATCTCGAAATACGCCAACCCAACATCTACCTTTGGAGACACCTGTAATGCTCCTTTATAATCACCCAGTTACGTTGTGACGTTTGGTAGCACCCAAAGTGTTCCTCCGGCAAACGGGAGTTGCATAATCTCATAGTCATTGGAACATGTATAAGTCATGAAGAAAGCAATAGCAACATACTAAACGATCGGGTGCTAAGCTAATGGAACGGGTCATGTCAATCAGATCATTCAACTAATGATGTGACCTCGTTAATCAAATAACAACTCATTATTCATGGTCAGGAAACATAACCATCTTTGATTAACGAGCTAGTCAATTAGAGGCATACTAGTGACACTTTGTTTGTCTATGTATTCACACATGTATTATGTTTCCGGTTAATACAATTCCAGCATGAATAATAAACATTTATCATGATTATAAGGAAATAAATAATAACTTTATTATTGCCTCTAGGGCATATTTCCTTCAGTCTCCCACTTGCACTAGAGTCAATAATCTAGATTACACTGTAATGATTCTAACACCCATGGAGCCTTGGTGCTGATCATGTTTTGCTCGTGGAAGAGGCTTAGTCAACGGGTCTGCCACATTCAGATCCGTATGTATCTTGCAAATCTCTATGTCTCCCACCTGGACTAGATCCTAGATGGAGTTGAAGCGTCTCTTGATGTGTTTGGTCCTTTTGTGAAATCTGGATTCCTTTGCCAAGGCAATTGCACCAGTATTGTCACTAAAGATTTTCATTGGACCCGATGCATTAGGTATGACACCTAGATCGGATATGAACTCCTTCATCCAGACTCCTTCGTTCGCTGCTTCCGAAGCAGCTATGTACTCCGCTTCACATGTAGATCCCGCTACGACGCTTTGTTTAGAACTGCACCAACTGACAGCTCCACCGTTTAATGTAAACATGTATCCGGTTTGCGATTTAGAATCGTCCGGATCAGTGTCAAAGCTTGCATCAACGTAACCTTTTACGGTGAGCTCTTTGTCACCTCCATATACGAGAAACATATCCTTAGTCCTTTTCAGGTATTTCAGGATGTTCTTGACCGCTGTCCAGTGATCCACTCCTGGATTACTTTGGTACCTCCCTGCTAAACTTATAGCAAGGCACACATCAGGTCTGGTACACAGCATTGCATACATGATAGATCCTATGGCTGATGCATAGGGAACATCTTTCATATTCTCTCTATCTTCTGCAGTGGTCGGGCATTGAGTCTTACTCAACTTCACACCTTGTAACACAGGCAAGAACCCTTTCTTTGCTTGATCCATTTTGAACTTCTTCAAAATTTTGTCAAGGTATGTGCTTTGTGAAAGTCCAATTAAGCGTCTTGATCTATCTCTATAGATCTTAATGCCTAATATGTAAGCAGCTTCACCGAGGTCTTTCATAGAAAAACTCTTATTCAAGTATCCCTTTATGCTATCCAGAAATTCTATATCATTTCCAATCAATAATATGTCATCCACATATAATATCAGAAATGCTACAGAGCTCCCACTCACTTTCTTGTAAATACAGGCTTCTCCAAAAGTCTGTATAAAACCAAATGCTTTGATCACACTATCAAAACGTTTATTCCAACTCCGAGAGGCTTGCACCAGTCCATAAATGGATCGCTGGAGCTTGCACACTTTGTTAGCTCCCTTTGGATCGACAAAACCTTCCGGTTGCATCATATACAACTCTTCTTCCAGAAATCCATTCAGGAATGCAGTTTTGACATCCATCTGCCAAATTTCATAATCATAAAATGCGGCAATCGCTAACATGATTCGGACGGACTTAAGCATCGCTACGGGTGAGAAGGTCTCATCGTAGTCAATCCCTTGAACTTGCCGAAAACCTTTTGCGACAAGTCGAGCTTTGTAGACAGTAACATTACCATCAGCGTCAGTCTTCTTCTTAAAGATCCATTTATTCTCAATTGCTTGCCGATCATCGGGCAAGTCAACCAAAGTCCATACTTTGTTCTCATACATGGATCCCATCTCAGATTTCATGGCTTCAAGCCAATTTGCGGAATCTGGGCTCACCATCGCTTCTTCATAGTTCGTAGGTTCATCATGATCTAGTAGCATGACTTCCAGAGCAGGATTACCGTACCACTCTGGTGCGGATCTTACTCTAGTTGATCTACGAGGTTCAGTAGTATCTTGATCTGAAGTTTCATGATCATTATCATTGGCGTCCTCACTAACTGCTGTAGGTGTCACTGAAACAGTTTTCTGTGATGAACTACTTTCCAGTAAGGGAGCAGGTACAGTTACCTCGTCAATTTCTACTTTCCTCCCACTCACTTCTTTCGAGAGAAACTCCTTCTCTAGAAAGGATCCATTCTTAGCAACGAATGTCTTGCCTTCGGATCTGTGATAGAAGGTGTACCCAACAGTTTCGTTTGGGTATCCTATGAAGACACATTTCTCTGATTTGGGTTCGAGCTTATCAGGTTGAAGCTTTTTCACATAAGCATCGCAGCCCCAAACTTTAAGAAACGACAACTTTGGTTTCTTGCCAAACCACAGTTCATAAGGCGTCGTCTCAACGGATTTTGATGGTGCCCTATTTAACGTGAATGCAGCCGTCTCTAGAGCATAACCCCAAAACGATAGCGGTAAATCAGTAAGAGACATCATAGATCGCACCATATCTAGTAAAGTACGATTACGACGTTCGGACACACCATTACGCTGTGGTGTTCCGGGTGGCGTGAGTTGCGAAACTATTCCACAGTTTTTGAAATGTACACCAAACTCGTAACTCAAATATTCTCCTCCACGATCAGATCGTAGAAACTTTATTTTCTTGTTACGATGATTTTCAACTTCACTCTGAAATTCTTTGAACTTTTCAAATGTTTCAGACTTATGTTTCATTAAGTAGATATATCCATATCTGCTTAAATCATCTGTTAAGGTGAGAAAATAACGATATCCGCCACGAGCCTCAATATTCATCGGACCACATACATCGGTATGTATGATTTCCAACAAATCTGTTGCTCTCTCCATAGTACCGGAGAATGGTGTTTTAGTCATCTTGCCTATGAGGCACGGTTCGCAAGTACCAAGTGATTCATAATCAAGTGGTTCCAAAAGTCCATCAGTATGGAGTTTCTTCATGCGCTTTACACCGATATGACCTAAACGACAGTGCCACAAATAGGTTGCACTTTCATTATCAACTCTGCATCTTTTGGCTTCAACATTATGTATATGTGTATTACTACTATCGAGATTCAATAAAAATAGACCACTCTTCAAGGGTGCATGACCATAAAAGATATTACTCATATAAATAGAACAACCATTATCTCTGATTTAAATGAATAACCGTCTCGCATTAAACAAGATCCAGATATAATGTTCATGCTCAACGCTGGCACCAAATAACAATTATTTAGGTCTAATATTAATCCCGAAGGTAGATGTAGAGGTAGCGTGACGACCGCGATCACATCGACTTTGGAACCGTTTCCCACGCGCATCGTCACCTCGTCCTTTGCCAGTGCCCGCTTATTCCGTAGTCCCTGTTTCGAGTTGCAAATATTAGCAACAGAACCAGTATCAAATACCCAGGTGCTACTGCGAGCTCTAGTAAGGTCCACATCAATAACATGTATATCACATATACCTTTGTTCACCTTGCCATCCTTCTTATCCGCCAAATACTTGGGGCAGTTCCGCTTCCAGTGACCAGTCTGCTTGCAGTAGAAGCACTCAGTTTCAGGCTTAGGTCCAGACTTGGGTTTCTTCTCCTGACCAGCAACTTGCTTGCCGTTCTTCTTGAAGTTCCCCTTCTTCTTCCCTTTGCCCTTTTTCTTGAAACTAGTGGTCTTGTTAACCATCAACACTTGATGCTCCTTCTTGATTTCTACCTCCGCAGCTTTCAGCATTGCGAAGAGCTCGGGAATAGTGTTGTTCATCCCTTGCATATTATAGTTCATCACGAAGCTCTTGTAGCTTGGTGGCAGTGATTGGAGAATTCTGTCAATGACGCAATCATCCGGAAGATTAACTCCCAATTGAATCAAGTGATTATTATACCCAGACATTTTGAGTATATGCTCACTGACAGAACTGTTCTCCTCCAACTTGCAGCTATAGAACTTATTGGAGACTTCATATCTCTCAATTCGGGCATTTGCTTGAAATATTAACTTCAACTCCTGGAACATCTCATATGCTCCATGACGTTCAAAACGTCGTTGAAGTCCCGATTCTAAGCCGTAAAGCATGGCACACTGAACTATCGAGTAGTCATCAGCTTTGCTCTGCCAGACGTTCATAACATCTGGTGTTGCTCCAGCAGCAGGCCTGGCACCTAGCGGTGCTTCCAGGACGTAATTCTTCTGAGCAGCAATGAGGATAATCCTCAAGTTACGGACCCAGTCCGTGTAATTGCTACCATCATCTTTCAACTTTGCTTTCTCAAGGAATGCATTAAAATTCAACGGAACAACAGAACGAGCCATCTATCTACAATCAACATAAACAAGCAAGATACTATCAGGGACTAAGTTCATGATAAATTTAAGTTCAATTAATCATATTACTTTAAGAACTCCCACTTAGATAGACATCCCTCTAATCTTCTAAGTGATTACGTGATCCAAATCAACTAAACCATAACCGATCATCACGTGAGATGGAGTAGTTTTCAATGGTGAACATCGTTTATGTTGATCATATCTACTATATGATTCACGCTCGACCTTTCGGTCTCCGTGTTCCGAGGCCATATCTGCATATGCTAGGCTTGTCAAGTTTAACCTGAGTATTCTGCTTGTGCAAAACTGGCTTGCACCCGTTGTATATGGACGTAGAGCTTATCACACCCGATCATCACGTGGTGTCTGGGCACGACGAACTTTGGCAACGGTGCATACTCAGGGAGAACACTTCTTGATAATTTAGTGAGAGATCATCTTATAATGCTACCGTCAATCAAAGCAAGATAAGATGCATAAAAAGATAAACATCACATGCAATCAATATAAGTGATATGATATGGCCATCATCATCTTGTGCTTGTGATCTCCATCTCCGAAGCACCGTCATGATCACCATCGTCACAGGCGCGACACCTTGATCTCCATCGTAGCATCGTTGTTGTCTCACCAATCTTATGCTTCCACGACTATCACTACCGTTTAGTAATAAAGTAAAGCATTACATCGCGATTGCATTGCATACAATAAAGCAACAACCATATGGCTCCTGCCAGTTGCCGATAACTCGGTTACAAAACATGATCATCTCATACAATAAAATTCAGCATCATGCCTTGACCATATCACATCACAACATGCCCTGCAAAAACAAG